>NC_142147.1:48107500-48262155 GCF_024610735.1 Ursus americanus | reverse complement strand
CCCTTCCCGGGCAACGAGGCCAACTACCTGCGCGCCCAGATTGCCCGCATCTCGGCGGCCACGCACATCAGCCCGCTTGGCTTCTACCAGTTCGGCGAGGAGGAGGGCGACGAGGAGGAGGAGGGCGGCGCGGGGCGCGACTCGTACGAGGAGAACCCCGACTTTGAGGGCATCCCGGTGCTCGAGCTGGTGGACTCCATGGCCAACTGGGTGCATCACACGCAGCACATCCTGCCGCAGGTGAGGCCCGGGGGCTCCAGCCTCTTCCCTCCCCCACCCGCGGCAGAACCAGGGGGCTCTCTGCCCGACCGCGCACGTGTCAGATACCATGCAGCACCTCAAGCGGGGGGCTGGGCTGCAGCCGTCCTCCAGGACTTTATTTCTGCTGCAAAACTGAATAGTCCGGCTTGCTGCCAAATGACGCAAGAGAGCAACTTCTGGTTTTCGCAGCTTTTCAGGTTTGGGAATTGTGGGTAAGAGACTGAGGACCTGCCTTTCTTGAATGCTCGAAATATCGGTCTTTATGTTCATTCATTCACTCATGCAAGGAAACACCTGCTGTGTGCTAGGAACTTTTCATTCATTCATTCATTCATTCATTCATTCATTCATTCAACAAACTTTTATGGACTCCTGCAATGTTTTATTGAATCCAAATAACTCCTTTTGAGGTCGTTAACTGTCATTCATTCCCATTTCATAGTTGAGGCCACCGAAGTAGGCTCTATGCTGTACTTTGGTTCATTCATTCAACAAACACCTATCAGCCCTCCAGTGCCTCCGGGAACCCAGGAGCAGTCCCATGAGAGAGGCCCCAATAACACCCCCATTTCACAGATGAGTGAACAGAGGATCATCTGGGCTGGTGAATGTCAGCCCCACAGGGCAGAGATTGGGGGGGGCAGTGTCTCTTCTCTCAAGGATGGATCCCCTAGCACCTACCTGTATATAGTAGGTGCTCATTAAATGTACAATAAATTAATGAATGACTGCACAGATGGGAACCACACAGCTGGCAGGTGGCAGGAATCTCCACCTCACCCCTACAGCTCTCTCAGCCTCTCCCCCCTCCCCCGACCTGTGTGACTAACCCTGTCCTCCTGGCCATACCTGGTCCCTGAGGACAGGGCCAGGGCCCAATGTCCCTCCTGGCGCCTCACCTCCTCCCAGAGTGCAGGCCAGGCTCTGCCCACCAGGGGTGCCGACTGACCTCCCCCCTCCCCCCTCCTCAGGGCCGCTGCACTTGGGTGAACCCTTTGCAGAAGACGGAAGAGGAAGAGGAGCTGGGGGAGGAGGAAGAGAAGGCAGACGAGGGCATGGAGGAGGTGGAGCAGGAGGTTGGGCCGCCACTGCTGACCCCGCTCTCAGAAGATGCAGGTAACCATCCTCTTCACCCTCTTCATCTCACTCACGCCAGCCCACCTGACCAGGAGGGGCCCGGGGGGAAAGCGGGGGGGGGGGGGACAGCAAAACTGCTAGGGGCAACTCTCTGAGCCTCAGTTGTTCCCTCCTCTAGAGCATGGGCCTGGTGACAGCTCCTCTCTCTTGGGGTTATAGGGACACGTCCGTCTTGTGAGCCGTGTCAGGCAAAGTCAATGTCCTGGATGGAGGGATAAGATCTTTCTTATCAAACCCATGTGGGTTTGGGGAGAGAGAGTCAGAAAGCCTTTCCCCCAAGGAGGCAGGACCTGAGCTGGATTTCAGAAGCCTGGATAGGAATTTCCTGAGGTCAGAGCCTCAGGCACCTGGAGGATGGGGGAAGGAGAGGCTGAGAGTGGGTGAGTGGACAGACTGCAAATTTTGAACCCAGATTCCCGGGAGCCTAGGGCCTGTGCCGTGCCCTCTGCACCCTGGTCCCAACCAATGGCCAACCTGGAAGGGAGATCACAGGAGCTCCTGCAAGGCAGGTAAGGGAAGGATACCCACTTCTTGGGTGTGGTCACTGAGGCTCAGACAGGTGCGGGGGCTTCCTGGGGCCACACAGCAAGAAAGTGATCTGGAGCCGGCCACAGTTCCCTTCATGCCCTTCCCTGTCCTCCTCCTTTGCTCTCTCCCCTCTTTCTGTCTCCCCTCCAGGGGGCTGTGTAGGGCTTCGGGGAGTTCTGACCTCCCTGGTGCTCTCCACCCTCCTGCAGAAATCATGCACATGTCACCCTGGACCGCCCGCCTGTCCTGCAGCCTTTGCCCACAGTACTCCGTGGCCGTCGTGCGCTCCAATCTTTGGCCAGGGGCCTATGCCTATGCCAGTGGCAAGTACGTCTTCTTCTAGTCCCTTCCAGCAGAGAAAGCTCCTACAACTTCCTCAGTGCCAGGCCGAGGGCAGGGGGTGGGATGGAGATCAGAAGGACCCCCTTTAGGAAGCCCCCAGGGCTGACCTCCACACTCACCTCCAGGAATTCCACTGGGGCTAAAATGAGAAATCCTGGACAAAGAGGGTGAGCCCCTCAGATAGGAGAATGGAGGAGCAGAGAGGGGAAGGAACTGACCCAGGTCACACAGCATATGCAGATTCAAACTTGGATCTCTGGCCTCCGGACTCAGGAGTCCACTTTGAGGTGGCCCTGACAGGGGCAGAGTCTAGTGTCTGGGGAACCTAACTCCTTCCCCAGGCCCCCTGGACAGTTCTTCTCCCCACAGGGCAGAAGTCTTCCCCACCAGGAACCCGCACCTGTTGCTCCCAAAAGATCTGCAGGCTGAAGTCATTCCTGCATCTTCCCACCCGCAGCTACACACTCCCTGAGATGTGCACGACACACTCACTACACACTGAGAGTCCCTCAGTCTCTCCCACCAGGCACATCCCAGCCTTTCTGCTTAGCCACTTAGGGAGTGCCCTCCACGGCCGTGGGCGGGAGCACTTACCCGCTCTGTCCACCAGGTGGCATGATAAGTTTTCATAGATTTTCCTTTTCCATCTCTGTGATCGACGCATGCTGTGTTGGATCCCATGATGAGATTTCACGTAATCTTGATACTTTAACTACATTCTTGCCAATTTTTCCCCCTCCAGAAACAGGGAAGAGGCTTGCTTGCTTGCTTTTGCCAACCCCCTTCTTCTGGCCACACTCTAATTTGCCAACATCTTTTCTTTTCTTTCTTTTCTTTTCTTTTCTTTCCCTTCTCTTCTCTTCTCTTCTCTTCTCTTCTCTTCTCTTCTCTTCTCTTCTCTTCTCTTCTCTTCTCTTTTTTCTTTTCTTTTCTTTTTTTTTTTAAGATTTTATTTATTTATTTGACAGAGATAGAGACCGCCAGCGAGAGAGGGAACACAAGCAAGGGGAGTGGGAGAGGAAGAAGCAGGCTCATAGCGGAGGAGCCTGATGTGGGGCTCGATCCCATAACGCCAGGATCACGCCCTGAGCCGAAGGCAGACGCTTAACCGCTGTGCCACCCAGGCGCCCCATCTTTTTTCTTTTCTTTTCTTTTTTTTAAGATTTTATTTTTAAGGGTTCTCCACACCCAACACAGGGCTCGAACTTACAACCCCCAGATCAAAAGTCACACGCTCCCTCAACTGAGCCAGTCAGGCGCCCCGCCAACATCTTTCTGAAAGCAAAAGATCCAAATTTGGAACTCCACTCACCCACCCGTCCTTCACCCATCCATCCACCACTCTATCAACCATCCCTCCAATCACCCATGTTTTTTTTTTTTTCCTTTATAAAAGACTCTTGGATGTCCCTGTTTGCCAGCTGTATGCTAGGTCCCAGGCCCTTTATTGAAAAGGCGATGTGGATCCTGCCCCTGAGAGCAGGCAGAGGGAGCGTAGACGTTAATCATATAGCATCCCCTCCCCCGAGCCAAATAAATACCTTGTTACAAACTAAGTACCACTAGGGACAGATAGCGCAGGGACCAATTACAGCTCCAAACTCTCATCTTAAGGGCATCAAGTAGGACGCCTGGGAAGAGCAATCTTGATGTGAAATCTTTGGGGGAAAGAGAGAAGTAACGGGGAAAAGCAGGTAGAGGACATTCTAGACCAGAGCTTCCCAGACCATTAGTGCAGAGGACCCCAGGGATCTGGTTAAAGTTCAGGTTCCGGTGGCACAGGAGTGGGGTTGGGGCCGGAGAGAGTCCGTCTTCCTAGCAAGCTCACCCTCCCGGGCGAGGCTTCCAGGGAGCCAGTATACCTGAAGGGTCCGAGGAAGACCTGGAGGAAAACAACTGTCTCAGGAACTGCAAGGCTGTTAAAGGGCAAAACCACGGAGCCCCCATGGCAAACTCTCCATTCCTCTCTCCTTCTCTTTTAACACAAATAAAATACAAGCCACCTGTGTCTTTTAAACTTTCTTTTTTAAAAAGCTTTTTAAAACTTTTTTTTTTAATTTTCTAGTACTAGCCACATCCAAGAGTAAAAACAGGCAAATTCATTTAAATAATATACTTTATTTCACCCTAAGTATCCTAAATGTTATCATTACAACATGAAAGCAATAATGTAAACAATAAGCTATATTACGTTGTGTCTTTTATTTTCATGCCATGTCTTCAGAATCTGGTGTGGCGTTGAGACTTCCAGCACATTCCGTTCGGAAGCTACCTTGTCATCAGAAGTACTTGACCTGTATTCAGATTTCACATTCGCAGTTGAGAAAGTAGGTTCATGGACCCAAGTTGTCCCAGACATGCTTAGACATTTTCCAGTAATGAACTGAGTATCGGTTTTATTGCTTCAATTTAAATTCATTACAATGAAATAAAAGCCACTCCCACAACAGCAGAACACACATTCTCCTCAAATGCGTATGAAACAGCCTCCAGGACTAGACCACACGCTAGGCCATGAAACAAATCTCGTACAAAATACGTTCTCTGGCCACACTGGAATGAAATTAGAAATCAGGGATGCCTGGGTGGCTCAGCTGGTTAAGCGTCTGCCTTTGACTTAGGTCATGATCCCAGGGGCCTAGGGCTGAGTCCTGTGTTGGGCTCCCTGGTCAGTGAGGAGCCTGCTTCTCCCACTCCCTCTGCCTCTCCCCCCTGCTTGTGCTCTCTCGCTCTCTCTGACAAATAAATAAATAAATAAAATCTTAAAAATAAATTAGAAATCAAAAACAGAAGGAATTTGGGAGAATTTCACAGATATGTAGAAATTACCACACTCCTAAATAACCAGGGGGCCGAAGAAAATTGTGGGTGAAATGAGAAAATCGAATACATTAGAAACTCAGCTGTTTGGTCACCCTGGCCACATGTCAAGTGCTCAGTGGTTCCACGTGCTGGTGCAGAGTGCAGCTCTAGACACACCTGGCACTTAGGGGACAGATGCTCAGTAATGACTGAAGAGCCCACGAGCAGAGAAGCCCCGCCAGCACGTATCACCCCACCGCCTACCACTTCGCAGTCATGCTGCGCCCAAGCTGGGTCCCACCTTCAGTGAAAGCCCAGGCTGGGGCCTTCGAGGGAGGATTTCCCAGTATCTCTCTGCCTTTCCAGGAAGTTTGAGAACATCTACATTGGCTGGGGCCACAAGTACAGTCCGGAGAACTTCAACCCACCCCTGCCGGCCCCCATTCAGCACGAGTACCCCAGCAGCCTGGACATCATGGAGATAAGTGACCCCACGGTGGAGGAGGAACAGGCCCTCAAGGCAGCCCAGGAGCAGGCCCTGGCGGCCACAGAGGAGGAGGAGGAAGATGAGGAGGAAGATGAGGACGAGGACCTGGAAGACTGAAGGGGGCCCCCCAGCCCCCCTCCCCCAAGCAGGTAGATAGCAAGTTTCCCCTTATACATAGTGAGTGATGGGTTGTTTTTTTCATGGGTGGTTTGCTTTCTGCCCCTGGAGGGCAGGGGTAGAAGAGGAAGGTAACTGCTCTAAATAAAATTTCCCCACGGCATTATGGCCTAGCTCTTCATTCGTTCGTTGACATGGCCTCCAAGTCAGGGCTGTTGGGCTCTGCTGGGAACAGACATTGCCCGGCATAGTCTCCCTATCTGTGTCATTGATGCCTTTCTCCGGCCAGCAAACAACTATTGAAGTGTCTTCTGTCAGCCCAGCCCTGTGGTGGGGACACAGAGGTGGCCAAGCAGCCCTAGCTCTGCTTCCCCGGGGCTCACACTCTTACAGGAGAGACAGACACTCCCTCCGCCCCCCCCCCCAGCAGTGACAACCCAGATGGGGGAGCCCGGAGGACGGACAGAGCTCCTGAACTGACTCTTAAAGAGTCAAGAGCAGGGGCGCCTGGGTGGCACAGCGGTTAAGCGTCTGCCTTCGGCTCAGGGTGTGATCCCAGCATTCTGGGTTCGAGCCCCACATCAGGCTCCTCTACTATGAGCCTGCTTCTTCCTCTCCCACTCCCCCTGCTTGTGTTCCCTCTCTCGCTGGCTGTCTCTATCTCTGTTAAATAAATAAATAAAATCTTTAAAAAAAAAAAAAGAGTCAAGAGCAGAGTGGGGAAGAGCATTCCGAGCAGAGGGAATGGCATGTGCAAAGACCCAACGGCAAGAGAGCATTGTGTTGAGGTAGCTTCTTGAATCTCCGTGTTTGGGACATGGTGTGAGGAGTTAGTGGTGAGAGATGGGATTGGAAAGAGAGACTGGCAGGAGCAAATCACTCAGGGCTTTACTTTGCCATGAGAGCAGTAGGGAGCCACAGATGAACTTGGAGCAAGGGAGGGTACTAGTCACCTTCATCCTTTAGAAAGACCTCTCTAGATGCCAAGTGGAGTGTACATTGAGGGGTGGGATGGGATTCCAGGGGAGCAGAGACAAGGCTGATGCTGAGAGGGCCCGAGCAGGAGAGGAGGACTTTGGACCAGTGCTATGCAGAGAAAGGGACTGGAAAAGAGGACTTCATGTGACAGAATGCAAAAAACTTGGAGACTGGAAGCAGAGGGTATAGGGAGATGATGCAGATTTAGGGAGACCCTGCGGTCTGCAGCCTGGATGCCTGGGGGGATGGCAGTGCGAGCTCTAAGATGGGAACACAGGAGAGGAGCAGGATTTGGAGGAAGATGTCAATTTCATTGTAGGACTTGTTAAGTGTGAGATGCCTCCGGGAATGGGTCTAGGAAGGTCTGTGATGGGGGCAGGTGGCTTCAGCGGAAGTGAGGGGCACTGGCAATCAGCGGGGGCTCATGGGATCAGCAAGCGCTTTTGGATTACTAGTGGATCATTGGGACACTACGGGCATTGTGGGGATCGATGAAATTTTGGAACAGAAGAGGGTGTTGGAGGACCAAGTGAGATTGCTGAAGATAGTGAAGTCATGGAGATATGTATTGGAGGTTGGTGGGAAATGTGGAAATGTTTAGGGTTAACGTTAATCAGTGGTGGGTCGGATGAAGTTCTTGGAATTTTATGGAGACACTGGAGATCAGCGGGGGCTGGGAGATCATCAAGGGTGGGGAGGAGTGTTTGGAGATGCTGTCGCCAGACAGGTATTTTAGGACGTCAGTGGGAAACACTGGAGGTCCGGAAGGTGTATGTTGGGAGTCTAAGGAGGCACTGGAATCACTGGGGTCATCTGTGACGTGATGGGAAGGCCAGGTTATGAACCAGGCCATCTCTTGAGGGTCCCTCCGTTGCTAGGCAAACGGTTCCCAGGGCGCCGTTGCTAGGGATTTGTGCTTTTCCATGACCCCGCCCCCCTCCCTCTGGGCCGCGCCCCGCAGCCAACCACACGTCGGTCTTTGACACAAAGGCCACGCCCACCTTTCGCCCCGCCCCCAGCCCCAGAACCGTTACCCGAGCGACGGCCTGAGCTCATCCCGCCTCTCGATCCTGTTGCCAATCGAAGAGGCGTCGCTCGGGTGACCACCCCACCCCTTCCGGCGCGGGCCCGAGGCTTCCGGCAGGGGGCCCGGCGGCGGGCGGCGGTCCGGCAGCGGCGGGGCCCGGGCTGGGGGGGGGGCGCCCAAGATGGCGGCGGGCGGCGCGGAGGGCGGCTCGGGCCCCGGCGCCGCCATGGGGGACTGCGCGGAAATCAAGTCGCAGTTCCGCACCCGCGAGGGCTTCTACAAGCTTCTCCCCGGCGATGGCGCCGCTCGCAGGTCGGGTCCGGCTTCCGCCCAGACCCCGGCGCCGCCCCAGCCGCCGCAGCCCCCGCCCGGCCCTGCCTCCTCCTCTGGCCCCGGCGCCGCGGGCTCCGCGCCGTCCCCGCCGCCCGCAGGCCCGGGACCAGGGCCCGCACTGCCCGCCGTGCGTCTCAGCCTCGTGCGCCTCGGGGAGCCCGACGGCGCCGGGGCCGGGGAACCGCCCGCCACGCCCGCGGGGCTGGGTGCCGGAGGAGACCGCGTCTGCTTCAACTTGGGCCGCGAGCTCTATTTCTACCCGGGCTGCTGCCGCCGCGGGAGCCAACGGGTGAGCGGCCTGCATCGTGGTGGCCTCGGTGCTGGCAGAGAGGATAGGGCCCCGTGAGGTGATCGAGAAGTGATAGGAGGGTCCCCGAATGGATGTGGGGTTCTGAGATAGGCATCCTCGACGTGATGGACATCCCAGGGGGAAGGGTGCCCAGAGGTAGGTAGTGCAGAATTCTAAAAGGTGGTGGGAGCCTGGGAGGCCCTCTGGGGTGCTAGCCATCCTAGAGGTGATGGAGAATCTTGAGGTCATGCAGGATCCCCAGGTTATGCGTGGGGGTTCTGGAGTGGGATTTTGGAGAGATTCTGAGATGCTATGGGACCCTCCGTGGTTCTGGGTGGTAGGGAATCTGCCCATGATGGGGAATCCTGAGCTGATGTAGGCTTGAAAGTGATGGAGAACCCAGGGGTGTTGCAAGTCCAGAGGTGGTGTGGGGGGTGGAGGATCTTGAGGCTTTGGGAGCAGGTGAGGATGATTGTAGAATTGGTGAGGCACTTAGAGGTGATAGAGATCCTGCAGGCATATGAAGTCTTAAGGAACACTGGAGTTCGGGAGATCATGAGGGTCCTGGAGGGAATGAGAATCTCTGAGCTGATGGGGAGCTGGAAGTGATAAGAGCCCAAAGAGGACATCCTCAGGTGTGATGGGTATTTCTAGAGTGATGTAGATCCCAGAGGGGATGAGACCCTTGGAGGTTATGGTGGTCCCCAAAAGTGATGGAGATCCTGAGAGCCCAGAGGTGATGAAGGACCAAAAATGTGGGGGACCGTGAGATTTAATGTGTCCATGAACCGTGATGGGGGTCCTGAGATTTAGGGACTCCAAAGTAAAGAGAATCCTGGGATGTTGGGTGTTAGAGTCCTGGGGATTTGGGTGACCCTACATTTTGGGGAGCTTAGAATATTGAGGTGCTAAGATCCAGGGGGAGTTGCTGAGTCTGTGGGACAGGACTGGAAAGGAATTGGAGCTCAGGGACTGTGGGGACCCCAGGCCTTGATACTGAGGCGAAGGGTGTCCCTAAAGTTAGGGGGTCCAACTTTGGAGGGAAGCACCGTGGTCTCATGTGGGGTGGAGAGGGGACACCTTCCTGTCTGTTTTTTCTTTTACTGGGTCTGTGATTTGGGTCCCCCTTCCTGTCTGTGGTTGCCCACTCACCCATCCACCTACCCACTTCCCTTAGGGATTTAACCCTCCTTCCTTTTAGTGGTTTCCCCCAACCTCAACACCCTCTTCCTTCCTCTCAGTGGTAGAAGCTATTAACTCCTTTTTTTCCCACTGCTCAAGTCCATTGACCTCAACAAGCCAATTGACAAGCGGATCTATAAGGGTACCCAGCCCACCTGCCATGACTTCAACCAGTTCACTGCTGCCACAGAGACCATCTCCCTGCTGGTGGGGTTCTCAGCCGGCCAGGTGCAGTACCTGGATCTCATCAAGAAGGACACCAGCAAGCTATTCAATGAAGAGGTGATTATGGGCCCCCGGGGCCTAGAATGGCTCCCCCTCCCATGAACCACCCCCACACCGTTGCCATGAAACTGCAGCTGCCTGGGGAGCAGTGGAGGCCTGAGAGGGGCAGGATGCAGGAGAGACGGGATGGACTGACAGATACATGGCATGGGGTCACAGACAGCAGCTAGTGGGATACCAGCTAATAATGACAGTTGCACCTGCCGTGCTCAGGGCCTCTGCTGTTCGCCCTGTGCTGAACCCATTTTTCCTTGAGCTGTCCTCCAAGGGTTAGGGATTGTGGTGCCCGTGTTGCAGGCAAGATAACCGAGGCTAGTCATTAGTTGGGACTTGTTTGAAGCCAGAGTCCTTGGTCATCAAATTCTGGGTCCATGGGCACTGGATTCAAATCGTTGTTGCACCATTGACTCACTATATGGTTTTGGGGAGGTGGCGGTCCCTCCTGAGCCTCAGTTTTACTTCTCTGCAAAATGGGTTTCTCATCCCTGCCTCACGGGACTGTCATTACGAAATCGTATGTGGAGATGGCTCAGTCCTGGCTAGGCTTGGCGCAAAAGGACATGCCAAGGAACGACCTTATCCGTGGGCGGGAGCTGCTCTTGTCCTCTGGCTTTTCGCTCTGTTCAGAGGAGGTGTTCCAAATATACAGAATGCATGAATGGCAGAAGGGAGCGAGGGTAACAGCGGTGAATGGATTAAAAATTCAGCAGCTCATCCATTCACAAGATATTTATTGAGCATTTGGTCTGTGCCAGGCGTTGTTCTAAGCACTGGCGATCTCACATCTTAGTGAACAGAACAGACGGAGGCCCTGCCTTTGTGGGGCCATCTTCTAGCTCGGGGAGCAGACGGTTATCAAATAAGTGAAGTATGCCGTATGTCAGAAGGTGGTGAGTGCCACAGAGAAGACTCCAGCAGGGCAGGGGGGTGTGGAGTGTGTGGGGAGGTTTAAATTAAGGAGGCCGGTCAGGAAAGGCCTCACTGAGGGGGGTGACATTGAAGTAAAGACCTGAAGGAGGCAAGACCGTTGTCGGGAGTGGGGGGGACATTCTGAGTAAAGGGAACAGCTAGGACCAACGCCTGGAGACGGGATGCAGAAGGGCTGTGTGGCCAGAGCAGTTATTGAGGGGAGGGTGGGAGATGCGTCCTGAGAAATAACTGGGAGACCCTGGCCTCTGGAGGGTCGTGGTAAAGACTTTTGGCTTTCAGAGCCTTTCTCGACCAGGGTTCATCTCAGCCAGAGAACACAGAGACGATGTGATTCTTTTCTAACTTCTTCCGAGAATGAGAAGCAACTTAGATGCCCGGGGAAGAGGTTAATTCATTGTGTACAGTGCGTGCCGAGGGGCTTTGGGGCTCCGTTCCTTCCAGAACCCTGCTTGAGAAAGGCTGCCGTGGGGTTCGCAGAATTAGAGCGCCTGGTGCCGGCTTACATTTTAACAGCATCTGTCTGGCAGCTGAGTGGCAGTGGCGGCCTGGTGGCCAGTAAGGCCAGTGCCTGATGGAGGTGGTGGGGGAGTGGGTGGAAGAGGGCAGGTTCTGGGTGTGAGCGAAGGAGTGTACGTGAGTTGTGAGGGGGAAAACGAACAGAGGCGCATGTGCAGCTGGCAGGACGGGGCTGTCGCTCGTGTGTCCAGGAAATCGTTTCCGGGCACCTCCCGTGTGCACAGGTCTGTGCGCTGGGGTTAGACCAGCGAACCACCCAGATAAGGATCCCTTCCTTGGGGGAGCTGATGTTCTGTGGAGCCTGCCACGGTAAAGACAGAGGAGAGGGTTAGACAGATGGGGAGAGTTCCCTGAAAGGCAGCGCTGTCCCCTTGCGGAAGCCGGGACACCACGCCTCCGTGGAGCTCCCTGTGGCTGCCTCACAGGCCGCCCTTCTTCCTCCGCGTTCCTGTGGCCCGGTGTCCGTCCCTGACCCTCAGTGTGGGGGGCCCTCTCCGAGGAGGTCCGGGCCACATCTGGGGGTCATTCGGGGACCCCGGTCAGGGAGGGGGTCTGCCAGGAGCGGACCGCCTTCCCCAAGCCCCGCCATCTCTCCCGGCAGCGGCTGATCGACAAGACCAAGGTGACCTATCTGAAGTGGCTGCCTGAGTCGGAGAGCCTGTTCCTGGCCTCACACGCCAGCGGCCACCTGTACCTGTACAACGTCAGCCACCCGTGCGCCTCGGCCCCGCCCCAGTACAGCCTGCTGAAGCAGGGCGAGGGCTTCGCCGTCTACGCCGCCAAGAGCAAGGCGCCCCGCAACCCGCTGGCCAAGTGGGCGGTGGGCGAGGGGCCCCTCAACGAGTTCGCCTTCTCGCCCGACGGCCGGCACCTGGCCTGCGTCAGCCAGGACGGCTGCCTGCGCGTCTTCCACTTCGACTCCATGCTCCTGCGGGGGCTCATGAAGAGCTACTTTGGGGGCCTGCTGTGTGTGTGCTGGAGCCCCGACGGCCGCTATGTCGTGACGGGTGGCGAAGACGACCTGGTCACCGTGTGGTCCTTCACCGAGGGCCGTGTGGTGGCCCGAGGCCACGGCCACAAGTCCTGGGTCAACGCTGTGGCCTTTGACCCCTACACCACGAGGGCCGAGGAGGCGGCAGCGGCCGGCGGTGACGGGGAGCGGAGTGGCGAGGAGGAGGAGGAGCCCGACACGGGGGGCACGGGCTCGGGCGGGGGACCCCCCCTCTCCCCGCTGCCCAAAGCCGGCCCCATCACCTACCGCTTCGGCTCGGCCGGCCAGGACACGCAGTTCTGCCTGTGGGACCTCACCGAAGACGTGCTTTACCCCCACCCGCCCCTGGCCCGCACCCGCACCCTCCCCGGCACTCCTGGCACCACGCCGCCCGCCGCCAGCGGCTCCCGGGGTGGCGAGCCCGGCCCTGGCCCCCTGCCCCGCTCACTGTCCCGCTCCAACAGCCTCCCGCACCCGGCAGGCAGTGGCAAGGCAGGTGGCCCGGGCGCCACTGAGCCGGGCACGCCGTTCAGCATCGGCCGCTTTGCCACGCTCACGCTGCAGGAGCGGCGGGACCGGGGGTCAGAGAAAGAGCACAAGCGCTACCACAGCCTCGGCAACATCAGCCGGGGCAGCAGCGGGGGCAGTGGCGGCGGGGACAAGCCCAGCGGCCCCGCCCCCCGCAGCCGGCTGGACCCAGCCAAGGTGCTGGGCACCGCGCTGTGCCCGCGCATCCACGAGGTGCCCCTGCTCGAGCCCCTGGTGTGCAAGAAGATCGCCCAGGAGCGGCTCACGGTCCTCCTCTTCCTGGAGGACTGCATCATCACCGCCTGCCAGGAGGGCCTCATTTGTACCTGGGCCCGGCCGGGCAAGGCGGTGAGTGGCCCCACGCCGGCCTACCCAGGGCCCAGGGAGCGGCGGGCGTGGGCAGGAGGGTTTGTCGCAGTCGTAGCCCTTAGCCCTGTGGGATGAGGAGAAGCCAGGGAAATCTTAGCGTCCCAGAGCAAGTATGGGGCTTCTAGAACGCTCCTTGGCAGCAGAGAGAGGGTTGGGTAGAAGAGACAGCTGGGAGTGGTGAGGACCACGGCCAGCCATCTGAGGGGTGGCCAGTGGACCCAGCACAGCCAGGCCTTCTCACTTGTCACTCAAAGCCAAATCTGAGTTTTTATGGGAAATATGATTTGTGAATTGTGAAACCCTTTTAATAATGCGGGTCAGATTCTGTGGGCAGCACTGAGCCTGTGGGCCTGCCTTCCGGCCTGGATCTCAGACTCTGGATCTGAGCCCACCGCTGGAGTCCAGGCTTGTGGAATCCCAGCTTGGGTTCCAGGGGTGCTCCCTGTGCGGCCTTGGGCAAGTCTCCGCTCCTTGCTGACCTCTGTCACCTCTTAGGGAGCCTTGAAGGTGGGTGGTGGGTGGACGTGTCCACCTCCTGGGGTAGCTGTGGGGTTCAGGAAGGTCTCAGTGAGGAAGATCCCAGTAAGGGGAGCACAGGCCTGGCGCCTTCTGTCTTTGGAGCTCTTGTCTCAGAGGGCTCAGCTCCACGGGGTTTGGGCTTGTGTGCCGGGGGTGCTAGGTCTGAGGGCCAAGCTTGGTTCCCTCAAAGGCGGTTTTAGAATTGTAGGGTCTTGAATCCTTAGAACTTTATAACACAGTCTCAGAGGCAGGGTCGTTGGGATTTGGGGAGTCTGGCGAGTCCTGAAAGAGACCCCCCTATCTCCCTAGTTCACAGACGAGGAGGCCGAGGCCCAGACAGGGGAAGGAAGTTGGCCCAGGTCACCCAGCAAGTCAGTGGTAGAGGTAGGATCGTCCCTGAGTTCTCTTCCCCTTACCTCCCCAGTCAGAAAGGGCCCCGAGTTCCCCCCATCCTCTCCACCACTACCCCACCCTCTCTACTCAGGACCACCCGAGGACTTTGGTTATTGTCTGAGAGTGCTGCCTGCGGGGCCAGGGAAGCTAGCAGAGCTGGGAGTTCCCGACCTAGAGCAGCGGCCTCTGTCTGGGGGGCTCTGGGGTGGACCAAAGGGCAAGGCCAGGGTGGCAGCAGCCCTGGGGACTCCGGGCTGGCTCCCTCCCCACGGGACTGGTGGGAGCCCCAGGCAGTCTCTAACCCTCCTGTTTCCACTCTCGTCTTCCCCAGGGCATCTCTTCCCAACCAGGCAACTCCCCGAGCGGCACAGTGGTGTGAAGCCATGGATGTCGGGGTCCCCCCCTCCATGTTCCCCGCCTCCTAGCCATAACCCTCCCGCTGACCTCATGGATCAACGTATTAACAAGACTAACCATGATGGATGGACTGCTCCAGTCCCTTGCCCTGCACATATTTGGGGGTCAGAGGGTCCCCCAGACTGGCCCAGACACACGGGGGGATGTAGTGGCCCGTGCGGCCTCAGCCTTGTCCCCACCCACTGCCAAGTACAATGACCCCTTCCTCTGAAACATCAGTGTTCGCCTCATCCCTGTCCCCAGCATGTGACTGGTCACTCCTGGGGGAGAGACCCCCCACCCACAAGCTCTGCAGTGTGCCCCTCATCCTGGGGTCAGGGCCGGGGTGGCCCACCCCTCCCCTGGCCCCCCACCCTGCCCTCGCTGTTGTTTGTGCTTTTGAAGAGTGTTAAATTATGGAAGCCCCTCGGGGCCCTCCCTGTCCCCCAGGACCTCTTATTTATACTAAAGTTCCCTGTTTTCACAGTGTCTCTGTTCCCTTCCGGGAGGTGTGGAGGGAGTGTGTGTGGACTTCGCTACAGTCCTAGAATCCAGCGACTTCCACCAAAGGAAGAGTTAGGCCCTGCCTCTCCCGACCCAGTCCCCTCCCTGCTCCCTTCTCGTAGCAGGAAGAGCTGAAGGCCGGAGGAGGGACTGACTCAGGGCGCACCGCTGGTGGGTCCCCCGCCTGCCAGCCCTCCAGCCCTGAGCACGGCCCTTGGGACACAGAACGTTGCCCTGGCCCCCAAACTCTGGAGGAAAAGTGCCGCCAGGGCCCCCTTCACAGTTTGAAAGTGCCCGAACTGTCCAGGTCAGATATGGGGGGCCTGCCCAGATGGGTCCCCCAGGTAGCTCCTGAGGTGCCCAGAGTGTGCTGAAGTCTTGGCCTCCTGCTGCCTCCGGCCTCCTGGCTCATGTGGCGCAGGCGGCCAGAGCCAGCTGGAGACCATGGTTTCCTCCGGAGCACTGTCCACCCCTGCCGAGAACAACGAAAATCCCTCCTGGCTGGCTCTCCGGAGCTGCAGGGAGGGGTGTCTTCCCGCTCTGCCCTCCACCCCCCGAAATGTTTCTGTTTCTAATCCTAGCCTGGGCAGGAATGTGGCTGTGCGGCCAGGGTCCAAAGAGCTATTTTGGGGGCTCCTTTGCCTTCCCCAGGCTTTGGCCAGTGGGTCACCCCTGGTCCTGGCTCCTGAGGGCCTCCCTTCCCAATTCTCTCACCACCCCTTCCCCACCTCCTGCCAAAAAAAAGTCCGTGTAAAGCAGAGGGCCTGAGGGCTAAATTTAAACCGTCCCAAAGTCTGAATCCGTGGCTGAGTCACCCGCGAAGCTGCCCTGGCCTCCTGCCCCCCCTTCCCAGGCCTCACCCCTTTCTCCCCCACCCCGATTCCAGGGCTTGAGAGGGGTGTTACCCGATCATTCTGAACCTCAATTGGCCCCCTCAGAATGGGAGGGCTCATCTTTGGCATCTGCCACACCTGTAGCTTCCTCTGTGCTCCGCCTTTTTTGGGGGGCAGGCATAGTGCGAGAGTTGAAATTCTCCACCCCCCATCTCACACTGACGCATTCTGAGGGGCCCTGGAAGGAGGGAGTCGGGGGGCCTGGCTCGCGAGGGGTTAAGGCTGGGAGGCGGGAGGGGGCCGAACCGAGGGGTGGGGAGAAGGGGAGGAGGCCTCAGCAGCAGAGAGAAGTGGCCAGAGAGGCCCAGGGGACAGCCAGGGACAGGCAGACATGCAGCCAGAGCCCCGAGGCCTGGACAGGGGCTGCCAGGCCCCGTGACGGGAGGACCCCGAGCCCCTGGCCCGGGGAGGGGGCCATGGTGCTGCCTGCCCAACATGTCAGCCGAGGTGCGGCTGAGACGGCTCCAGCAGCTGGTGCTGGACCCTGGCTTCCTGGGGCTGGAGCCCCTGCTCGACCTTCTCCTGGGCGTCCACCAGGAGCTGGGTGCCTCCGACCTGGCCCAGGACAAGTATGTGGCCGACTTCTTGCAGTGGGGTGAGTGCCTGCCTGCATGGGTGCCCCAGGTGGCGGGGGGAGGGGGGTCGGAGCAGAGGCAGGAGATGGGGCTGGGCACAGTGGCTGATAGTTGGGGGCAAGATGGACGTGGGAGAGCCTCCCACTCAGGAGCCCGGGACTTGGTCCTGGGTCCTAGGGTGACATGCCCCTATCCCTGTGGCACCCTGGCAGGGCAGGCTGGGGTCAGCAGAGGCTAAGGCAGCCATGACTCAGAACGGTGACCCAGGAGCCATGGTAGGCTGCACTGGGCACAGCCTCCTGTGGTCCTTCTCTACCCCCTCTAAGCCTAGGGACATGCTTGGAGCCCCCTATCCTAGGACCCCCCCAACCACCAAAATGGGCCCCATGGCTCTCCACCCTGGTCTCCCAGAGCACAGGGGCAGGCGGAAGGGACAGCATGGGGCAGCTGCCAGGGGCGCGGCCAATGGGCAGGTGTTCGGCGCCAGCCTCTCCAGCTGCTCCAACAGGTGCCCAGGCACTGGGAGGGTGCGGTGACTCAGGCCCTGGGGGAGAACCAGCTCTGCAGACAGGCGCCACCCGGCACCCCCACCCCCTGGATGGAGGAGGAACACTTTAGGGTTCTTCTGGGTGTGCCCACTTTCTAGGGTCTGGCTGCCCTCTCCCCCCAGCCCTGGTCCATCTAGTCTGCATGGGGCAGCCTTGACTCCCCTCCAGCTCCCCAGGTCCCTCGTTCCCATGACTTCTGACCTTCTGGCTCTCCCACAAAGTCCCTTCTGGCCAGGTCTGTCCCTGGAGACAGGTCTGGAGGGAAGATGCTTCCACCTCAGTCTCCGGCCTTGTCTGCCTCCGCCCCTCCTCCACCCCAGGACTCAGGCTCCCTTGGTTTTCTGTCACTCTGACAGCCTGCCACTCTGTCCCTGCGCGGGTTTGTCCCTCGGTGGCTTGCGCTTGGTCCTTGGGCTCTGTATGTCTCTGTCTCTCTGCCTCCCCCCCCCCCCCCGCCGCTCCCTCATTTGTTGTGTTCATCTCTTTCTTACACCAGGCCCCGCTCCTGACCCTCCCATTTCGCAGATAGGAAGGTGGAGACTAAAGGCCAGGCCACTCAGCCCCTGGAAGAACTTTCTCCCCACCTCTCCCAGCCCTTAGTAACTCTCTCAGCCCCGATTTTGCAGAGCGGGGAAATTGAGCTAGCAGGGTAAACTGAGCCCTGAGCTGGGGGCAGGGGTCCGGCTCTCCTGTAAGGAGCACTCCTTTTGTGGCCTGAGCAGCACCCTGCGGCCCCTCCCCTGCCAGGCTGCCCGGGGCGGGGGAGGGGGCCCGGGTTCCTGTTGCCTTAAAAGGGCTAAACGTCTTGGCTCTCTCCTCCCTCCCCCGTCCTGGGCCCTGGCTGGTTCTTCCCTGCCGGCCCGCTCTCCCCGAACCTCGTGGGGGCCCGTCTCTCCCTGCCATAGCCCACTCTATCTCCCCTTACTCTCACTTGAACCCATCCCTCGCTCTGTCCTGCCTCCCAAGTCCCCAGAGTCCTCCACTTCCCTCTCCCGGTGCCCCTGTCTCCCCTCCACCGGCTCCTCCCCTCCCTACCTCCCTGCTTTAACTTTCCTAGCTGTAGGACCTCGGGCCAACCTCTTCACCCATCTGAGCCATGATTTCCCCTCCCGTAAATGAGGGGTAACGAAAGAAACCCTCTTCCTGGAGCTGAGGACAGAGCGAATACACCAGAGCCTGGAATTTGGGTCCATGCTGGCTTTGTCTTCCTCTCCTGTTCCTTCTCGGGGCCCCATCCCCAAATCCAGTGTTTCCCAAAGTGTGGTCCACAGCCACCAGCATCTAGGCCTGCAGGTGCTGGGCTAAACTGAATGTTCCAGGACAGGCTCTGGGACAGACTGAGAACCAGTGGGGTGGGCCTGGCAGGCACTCCCACTCCAAGCTGGAGTAGGGGTGGGTCCTGAAGCTCAGGGGACCCTAAGGACTGGGCCTCACCTCTTCTCCTTCTGTTCTTCAGAGCTTCCCTTCCCCAGAGCCCGCCCTCTCCACCGGCTCCCACTAGAGCCCCTCTGGCCCAATACACTTCCCAAAAAGGGGTTCCTCAGGCATCCCACCTTTTTTCTGTAGGAGGGCATTTGGGGTCCCCAAAACTTCACACAGTGTTTTTGTAGGGAAGCCCTTGGAAGGCTGACAGTCCTAGGAGAGAGACAGAGAGAGGAAAGAACAGGGGACAGAGGACCGAGGGACAGAGAGGGGGAAGACTGAGGGGCAGAGGGTGGGACTTCCTCCTGTCTCCAGTTTCAATCCCAGTTACCCTCGGTTCTCACCTCCCCCTGCCCCCCCCCAGTGGAGCCCATCGCGGCGAGGCTTAAGGAGGCCCGACTGCAGAGGGGTGACTTCGAGATTCTGAAGGTGATCGGACGCGGGGCGTTCAGCGAGGTGAGCCTTGAGCAGCGGCTGCAGCTTGGCGGAGCAGGGGACGGGACTTTTCGTGCCGTGGGCGGGACCCAGGGGTTTGGGGCGGGACCTTAGAAATTGATGAATGACTGAGTTGAGAAAGCCTGCACCAGCCGGGCGGGGGCGGGGCTTGAGGTCGCTGGGTGTGGCGTTAATCGTGGGGCGGAGCCACGAGGAGGTGGTGCTAGGGGCGGAGTCCAATCTGGGCGGGCCAGCGTGTTTCCCCCGCCACCTCGGCCCCCAGTCACTGTGTTTCGGCCTTTAGGTAGCGGTGGTGAAGATGAAGCAGACGGGCCAGGTGTATGCCATGAAGATCATGAATAAATGGGACATGCTGAAGAGAGGCGAGGTGAGGGCCGCGGCCGGACGTGCAGGGCGCTAGGATTACCCACCCCTGCTCCGGCTCCTGTCCGCTTTAGTGCCTCTGGGTGTCCGCAGGTGTCGTGCTTCCGCGAAGAGAGGGATGTGTTGGTGAACGGGGACCGGCGCTGGATCACGGAGCTGCACTTCGCCTTCCAGGATGAGAACTACTTGGTGAGCCCCAGACCCGGGGGGCATGGGGAGATGGACCCCGACCCCGAGGCTGTCAGTGAACGAGGCGCGGGGTCAGGGAGAAGTTCTAGACTTGGGGAGCTGCCTCGAAATGGCAGCGGTGTCTCGGGTGTGGTAGGAATTGGTCTTCCTGTCCCGGGATGGGAGATGTCCCTTACCGCTCTTTTCCCGGGCTGATTCTAGAGGACCCTGTAAAGATGCCACCGTCGGGGTGGGGGTGGGGGATCTCTTACCTGGACTGGGGTAGCTCTCTACGATCTATGTGGGGGCCCCTGGGCAGGGTATTTAGGCTCTGTACTTTGGGCACTGGGAGCTCTCTGGGCTCTCTTTTCCCCTTCTCTGTCCAGTGATATCCTGGGACAATTCGGTTTTGGGGGAGGGGAATGGCTCTGGTGTGGCCTGGGAGATCTCTTGGGCTCTCTTGGGGCTGGGGCCACGGGGTCTCTGCCGAGGGATGGGGCATCTGCGGGAGTCTTTGTCCCGGGCTATCAGCGGTCAGCGCCGAGGGGTGCGACTGACCCCCCCCATGACACGCCCCCTGCCAGTACCTGGTCATGGAGTACTACGTGGGCGGGGACCTGCTAACGCTGCTGAGCAAGTTTGGGGAGCGGATCCCGGCCGAAATGGCGCGCTTCTATCTGGCCGAGATTGTCATGGCCATAGACTCAGTGCACCGGCTGGGCTATGTACACAGGTGGGCGCAGCAGGGGCTGAGGGGCGGGGGCTGAGGGCGGGGCCCAGAGAGGGAAAGCAAAAGTTGCCCCCGGGCAGGGGGCAGGGTGCCGCCAAGGTTGGAGCCCTGAGGGGGCGGGGCCTGGAGAGGGACCTCATTGGTTGGAACCACTGGGGACAGGGCCAGAGGAGGGGGTTCAGAATTGCAGAATCCCCTAAGAGGGGGCCGCAATTGGAGAGCATGGTCCGTAAGAGGGTGGGGCCCCGGGGCCGTGCTGCCTGGAGGGGTGGAGCCTGGTGAGATGGATGGAGGGAGGCTCACTTATCACCCCCCACCCACCTTCTGTTTGCGCAGGGACATCAAACCCGACAACATCCTTCTGGACCGCTGCGGCCACATACGTTTGGCCGACTTTGGCTCCTGCCTGAAGCTGCGGGCGGACGGAACGGTGAGCCGTGCGGTGCGCCGCTTCGGGCATCTCAGGCCACCAAAGAGGAGTGGGGTCAGGTGGGGGGACCGGAAGTCCAGAGTGTGGGGGGCAGGGCTGAGGCTCACAGGTAGAGTTAGGGTGGGGTCGCGACCGGATTTGGAGGGGAAAAGAGAAGGCAGGCAGGCATACCTAAGTGTGTGAGCGGCTCGGGGTTAGAACAGGCAAGGGGAGGGACTAAGCACTCGGGGCGTGGTTGGGAGGAGGCGGGGCCAGAGCTCGGAGGGGCGGGGCCGAGCCCAGCTCTGCATCTTTTGGCTCAGGTGCGGTCGCTGGTGGCTGTGGGCACCCCGGACTACTTGTCCCCCGAGATCCTGCAGGCCGTGGGCGGCGGGCCCGGGCTGGGCAGCTATGGGCCCGAGTGTGACTGGTGGGCGCTGGGAGTGTTCGCCTATGAAATGTTCTACGGGCAGACGCCCTTCTACGCCGACTCCACGGCTGAGACCTACGGCAAGATCGTGCACTACAAGGTGAGCACGGCCGCAGGAACCCCTGAGCTCCCTCCACGCATACTGCCACGCTAACGTCCCCCGCCTTCTCTCCCCCTCGTGCAGGAGCACCTGTCTCTACCGCTGGCCGATGCGGGGGTCCCTGAGGAGGCTCGAGACCTCATCCAGCAGCTGCTGTGTCCCCCTGAGACGCGTCTGGGCCGGGACGGAGCAGGTGATTTCCAGAATCATCCTTTTTTCTTTGGCCTTGACTGGGACGGTCTCCGAGACAGCGTGCCCCCTTTTACGCCGGATTTTGAGGGTGCCACTGACACGTGCAACTTCGATGTGGTGGAAGACGGGCTCACTGCCATGGTGAGCGGGGGCGGGGTAGGTACCTGCGACCCCTGCTGGGCACAGGGTATTCCCCCCCACCCCAATCCTTCACCCAGGAAGTTGGGCTTAGAATAGTACGCATCTCCTGAGGTCTTGAAATCAGTCGTCTCCCAGAACACCTGCTCTGTGCCCACCCAGTGCTGGGAACCCAGCAGTGACCTGGATTCGCAATCCAGTGGGGAACATAGACTGGTCCCCACACAACGACGCCCCAGAGAGTTGGGGGGGGGTGTAGGGCTGAGATGGGGAAGGGCAGGGAGTGGGGCTCCTGACCCAGCATGGAAAGTCTTGGAGGGCTTCCGGAAGGAGGCGCTATTTGAGCTGAGACCTGGAGGGATGAGAAGTGAAAGGCAGGAAACCACCGTAGTGCGGAGGAATCTCTCGTAGGCCATCTCTCTCTCAACTGTGACACAAGCTATCCCGAGTGCATGTTCAGCCTGGGTGCCCTTGTGCCAGGTCCTGTGGGGACACACAGGGACCAAGCCAGCCCTGGTCCCGGCCCTCATTCACTTACAGCCTGGAGAAGTATCTAATTACAGTGTGGGGAGTGCCTGAGGGAAGCCGCGGGATACAATGAAATTTGAAAATGAGGGAGGGGCCACTTAAGATAGTGCGAGCGGGTGTTTAAGCCCAGACTGGGAGGGGCGAGGGACCAGCCCGGACAAGCACAGGTCACCCCACATCCGTGTTTCTCTTGTATAGGAGACGCTGTCGGACATGCAGGAAGGCATGCCACTGGGGGTCCACCTGCCGTTTGTGGGCTACTCCTACTCCTGCATGGCCCTCAGGTAGGCACTGCCCCTGAGCAGCCTGTGAGGAGTGGGCCGGGGGTGCCGGCCTCCAGAGGCCCCGGGGGGCTGCCCAGGGGCACCCAGTAGGATTGCAGGATCAATCTTGGAACTTTACTGCCTTGGGACCAAGGACTATTAGGAATCCAGAGAGGTAGGACCTTAAAATCTCAGACCATAAGACTGTGAAATTTTAGATTCAGTTGTAAAACGTCAGAGCCACAGACCCAGCCTTTCAGAATCTTCCAACCTTCAACTTTCAGATTTCTAGTACAGTCATGGGACCTCAGAATCTTAGAAAATAAGTTTAGAATTTCTAAAGCAATCTTAAAAGAATACAAACTCGTTGAATCACTCATATAACCATAAAGCCTTTTTTTTTTTTTTAAGATTTTATTTATTTATTTGTCAGGGAGAGTAGAGAGCAGAGAGCGAGCACAAGCAGGGGAAGCAGCTGGCAGAGGGAGAAGCAGGCTCCCAACTGAGCAGGGAACCGGATGCGGGACTTGATTCCACGACCCCAGGATCATGACCTGAGCCCAAGGCAGACACTTAATTGACTGAGCCACCCAGGCGTCCCCATAAAGCCTTTTAAAAACATTAACTATACAAACAGTACCTTGCTTGTCACAAGTAAATTAGAAAATACGGGCAAGGAAAAGGAAGCCCACCATCAGGGACGGTCCCTGGCTCACATATGCGCACACACATACTTGACAACTGTGAGAAAATGCCGTGTTCTACTCTGTTTTGTTACTGGACAATGTATCGAAAATGCCACTTCCTTTTTTTTTTTAATTTTTAAAAAGATTTTCTTTATTTATTCGAGAAAGTGCGAGCACAAGCAGGGGAGGAGCAGAGGGAGAGGGAGAAGCAGACTCCCCACTGAGCAGGGAGCCCCATGTGGGGCTGGATCCCAGGACCCTGGGATCATAACCTGAGCCGAAGGCAGACACTTCACCGGCTGAGCCCCCCAGGTGCCCCACAGATGCCATTTGTTACCGTGAATGAACACCAGCACGAGCCCTTGCGCAGTATTCTCCCCGTGGGGACTCAGTTAACCCATCTCCGTCACAGCCTGAGCGCGATGAACAGCGGCGGCTTGGTCTCCATACACCCAGGCTCATCAGGCCCTTGAAACCTGTTTCCACGAGAGGGCGTGTTGGGCTGGAGGGGACATACACTTTTATTGCGATTTCATATTCCCGGGGAGGGTGTGACCCCTTCCCCGCTGCTGGGGACGGTGGGGGCAGGGCACTGACGACCAGAATCACAGTCCTGCGATCCCACAGCCAGTCTAAAGACCGTATCTTTGGAGGTGGCTAGAGTTGGGTCGGGTCCCCCTCACTGTCCTGATGTCCTAAGGAGAGAGGTCTGCAAAGGTCACATGGAGAAGGAGGAGATGAGCAGAGCCCAGAGCATGGGTGTCTGGACCCCCGGATCTGCCAGAAAGTGCAGAGAGGCGCTCCCAGGGGCCTGAGGCCATGGGAAGGGGAGGCCTTTACTCCCAAGAAGGGGACCTGTCCCACCAACCTGGCAATTTGTTCCCTTCTCTCTGCCCCTCCCCCTCCTCACACTAGGGGGTCTTCAGGGTCTGGCTCTCCCCTGGCCACAGAAGAGGGAGTCCTGGCTCTAAACCCAGGGGCTGGGCAACCTCTCGAGGGGGGCCAGCTCCCCCTCCCCTTGCCCTGTTCATCTCCCCAGGGACGAGGAGCCCCCAGGCCCCACAGCCATGGAACTGGAGGCCGAGCCACTGCCTGAGCCACCTGTGCGAGCACCCAGCCCGGGGCCCCCCGTGCCCCCACCGCCCCCACTGGAGCAAACAGTGAGTCTTTGAAGGAGAAGGCCAGTCAGGGACGAAGGGGAGAGAAGGGCAAGGGCTCCGGGGCTCTTGTGTGGTGCGGAGTGCCAAGCCCTCCAGGAGCTCACCTGACAGAAAGTGACAGAAAACAAAGTAGAGACAAAGTTACTTTAGTCAGAAATGATCCCTGTGAAGAAATTAAAACAGGCCATTGTGTGTGGGAGCAGGGGGGCTCTGGGGAGGGGCGACCCGGAAGAGAAGGAGGAGGACCACCCATGGGAAGAAAGGTACCCACTGGGCAGCAGACGGAACTTCAAGGCAAAGGTTTACTCTCCATCAGGGAAGGAAGGTGGTAAGGCTGACTCGTTCCAGAATGAGGGGATGGGAGACTGAGGCCAATGGGAAACAAACCAAACAGGGCGTTTTGGGGAGGCAGGCCTTCCCCTGAGGGCGCTGAGGGGCTGGGGAGGAGGAGAGGGACGTGGTCAAGTTGGGTCAGAGTTTTAGGAACAGCTCTTTGGTTCCTGTGTGTGTGGACGGTGGGTGGGAAGGGCCCAGACCAAAGGCCGGAGACCAGGGCAGGGCTGGGGTTAGTGAGGCAAGGAGACCCGGGTCACCGCAGGAGCTGTGAGGATTCCCAGAGATCTAGAGGACAAGGCAGGGCGCCTAGAGCCTGTGCCCGGGTCTTGGGTGCTGCGGGAGCCACGGCAGCCCTAACCGCGGTCCGGCCCCGCAGGCTGAAGCGGCGGCTCCGGAGGCCACTCCGGCCTCGGCGGAGGCCCAGGAGGCCCAGGTGACGCTGCGGGAGCTCCAGGAGGCCCTGGAGGAGGAGGTGCTTACACGGCAGAGCCTGAGCCGGGAGATGGAGGCCATACGCACAGCTAACCAGAACTTTGCCAGGTCGGGGTCGGGGCGCCGGGTCGGTCTCTACAGCCAGCAGCCGGTCTGGCTCCGGTCCGGGAGGGCTCACGGTCTTTTCCTGCCCGCAGTCAGCTCCGTGAGGCCGAGGCCCGGAACCGAGACCTGGAGGCGCACGTCCGGCAGCTGCAGGAGCGGATGGAGCTGCTGCAGGCCGGGGGAGACGCAGGCGAGTCCCTCACGCGTCCCCTTTCCCGAGGGCGACGGGGGGGGGGGAGGTGGGCCCGCGGCGTGTGTGGACACCTGGGGGAGGGCGAGGGGCCCAGGCTGGGGCACGCCGCGCCACCGCCCTCCTCCGTCCCTCCACGCGCCCTATGCCTCTCTCTTCTCCTTCCAGCTGTCACGGGGGTCCCCAGTCCCCGGGCCACGGATCCACCTTCCCATGTAAGACCCCTCTTTTTCCCCTGTATCAAGCCTGCTGGCCCCTCTGCAGACCCCGCCCCCGTCTCCCCGTCCAGATTTAGGGATCACCCTATCTGGGGGTTCCAGGCGGCAGACACCCTCCATTCAGTCCCACGTCTACCAGCTGTCCCACGGTCCAGGCCTCCAACCAGATCCCGTCTAGGATCTCCCTTGATTCCGTCCCCGACTCCCTCCGCTGTCTCTCGCCCCCTGCCGAGGGCGGCCGGGCCGGGCTGGGCTCCGATCGGGTCACCTGTCCCTTCTCTCTCCAGCTAGATGGCCCCCCGGCCGTGGCTCTGGGCCAATGCCCGCTGGTGGGGCCAGGCCCCATGCACCGCCGCCACCTGCTGCTCGCTGCCAGGGTACGTCCGGCTGCTCACGCCCGCCCGCCGCCGCGCCCCCTCCTCGCTCCACGCACCCCAAGCCGCCTCTGCTTAGCTGCGCCTCTGCCGGGCCGGGCCCGCCGCAGGGAGGGAGGATGCCCGGGCAGCCAATCAGCACAGGCCGCTAGGAAGCAGCCAGTGGCGAGTTCGGACAAGACTTAAGGCTAGCCAGCGACCAACCGCAGCTGCCCCCGGGGGCGGGGCGGAGTGCAGAGAGGCTTGTGGACCCACCTATGGGCGTAGGCGTGGCGAGTGCCAGGAACCAATCCGTGGGCCGTGCCGCGGGGACCTGATCCCGCCCTCTTGTCCGCAGGTCCCTAAGCCTGACCTATCGGAGGCGCGTTCCCTGCTCCTGTTCGCCGTTGCTCTGGCTGCTGCCGCCGCCTTGGGCTGCACTGGGTTGGTGGCCTGCGCCGACCATCTCGCCCCGGTCTGGCGCCACCCAGGAGCCGCCTTCTCCCCCTGAACCCTAGAAGCCCAAGCCGGAGGGTTGGGTAACCTGGGCACAGCCCAGAAGCCACTCCCACCGCCTCCGCGTTCACACCGCTCCAAGCGTGGGTCTCCGCCCCAGCTCCAGCCCTGTGATCCGGGCCCGCCCCCTGGCGGCCGGGGAGGGAAGAGCCGGGCCCGCGGTGAGAGCAAGGGGATCCTGGAAGGCTTGTAACCGGGAATGCTGCAGCTGCTGCCGGGGGGAATCGCAGACCACTTCCTTCCTGCGGCCTGGCTGAGGCCCCGACATGCATGGGCAAACTGCGATCTAGAGAAGGCAGCAGGGCCAGGGCTCGGCCATGAGTTTTTCACCCTCCCCGCCTCCCCACCCCCACCCCGCCCCCATCGGCTCGCAGACCACAAATCCTTGTGCATGAGGCCCTGCTATCCCGGGAACGTTCTCTTCCTGCGGCGAACGTCTAGTGCGAGCTCCGCCCGCTCTCTCGGGAACCTTATGCTTTTGCCAGCCCCGCTTTTTCGGGGACTCCCGCGCCCTCCTCACGTAAGCTGCTCTCGGAGCCACCGCAGGCTCCGCCCGCCTCCGCAGTTTGGGTATTTATTGACCTGTCCTCCGACCCGCTGACAGGCTCCAGGACCCCAGCTCCCTAATCCACGTTTTGGATGCACTGAGACCCCGACATTCCTCAGTATTTATTGTCTCTCCCCACCTAGGACCCCACCCCCGATCCTCGCGAATAAAAGGCCCTCCCGTCTGCCCAAAGCTCTGAACTCCCGGGTGTCCACTCTCTTTGCGGTGCGGGAAGGAGGCTGCTCAGGGGGCCAATCGGAAGGCGAGTGGAGGCGGCCAATGGCCTGGCGGGAAGCTAGCGGGCCTCAGAGCTGACGAATCAGGGCTGGGGGTGGGGGGGGTGAGGACGCTGAGAGGCGTGGCCTCGGCATCCGGCCAATAGGACATGGCTAGCGAGCCACCAGGAGGCACCGCCCCCTGTCCAGCTGTGGCCCAGCTGTGCCACCCGCTCGCCGGGAAGAAGGGGGCTGGGCCGGCTGCGCGCGCGGCCATCCTCCTACCAGTGCGCCTGCGCGGGCCACGCGCCTCGGTTCCAGAGACTTGCTCAAGAAAAGTTGCTGCAAACTTTCTAACCCGTTTCCCCCGCCCCTTCTCCCTGCCAGACCCGCCCCCCTGCGGAGCCGGGAATTCCGAGGGGCGGAGCGCAGGCGGAGATGGGGAGTGGGGGGGCCTTCAGAGGACTCTGGAGACGGAGGCGTGCAGAAGCTTAGTCTCCGGGCGGAGGTGGCTTCGCGCCCTTAGCCCTCCCGGACGGCCCGTTACCTTCTCCGTTGTCCCGATGGGGAAACTGAGGCCCTGAGCCTGAGGCACACCCGGGGGGAGGCAAAAAAGCGCGGCCTGAGGCGGAGGGAAAACAAAAGGAGAATCACGGACAGGCGGGGAGGGGGGCGGGCACTCACAGACACTGGGACCGAGATCCAAGTGGAGAGCTGGGCCTGGCATTGCTGGGGGAGACGCGGGGTCGGCGGGGGGGAGAAGATCGGGAAGCGCGAAAGGGAGGGCGGAGAGGGGGGACGGGCGGGGGAGGGGGCTGGGGAAAGCCCGAGGGAGGAGGAGAAGGAGGGAGGAACTTCCCAAAGTTGCAAAACATGGCTACCTTGCCTGCGGAGCCGAGCGCGGGGCCGGCGGCTGGGGGGGAGGCGGTGGCGGCGGCGGCGGCGACCGAAGAAGAGGAGGAGGAAGCGCGCCAGCTCCTGCAGACTTTGCAGGCGGCCGAGGGTGAGGCGGCGGCCGCGGCCGGGGCCGGGGCGGGCGAAGCGGCGTCGGGAGCGGAGGGCCCGGGATCCCCGGGCGTCCCCGGGTCGCCTCCCGAGGCCGCTGCCGAGCCGCCCACGGGCCTCCGCTTCTCGCCCGAGCAGGTGGCGTGCGTTTGCGAGGCGCTGCTACAGGCGGGCCACGCCGGCCGCTTGAGCCGCTTCCTGGGCGCACTGCCCCCGGCCGAGCGCCTACGTGGCAGCGATCCGGTGCTGCGCGCTCGGGCCCTGGTGGCCTTCCAGCGGGGCGAGTACGCCGAGCTCTACCGGCTGCTGGAAAGCCGCCCCTTCCCCGCCGCCCACCACGCCTTTCTGCAGGACCTCTACCTGCGCGCGCGCTACCACGAGGCCGAGCGGGCCCGCGGCCGCGCGCTGGGCGCAGTGGACAAGTACCGTCTGCGCAAGAAGTTCCCGCTGCCCAAGACCATATGGGACGGCGAAGAGACCGTCTACTGCTTCAAGGAGCGCTCCCGCGCCGCGCTCAAGGCCTGCTATCGCGGCAACCGCTACCCTACGCCGGACGAGAAGCGCCGCCTGGCCACGCTCACCGGCCTCTCGCTCACGCAGGTCAGCAACTGGTTCAAGAACCGGCGACAGCGCGATCGGACCGGGGGCGGCGGCGGCGCGCCTTGCAAGAGGTGAGGGGACGCGGGCGGCGCAAGTCCCGCTTTCCCAGGGACGTGCTACCAGCCACCCCCCTCTCCCCCAAGCCCACTGCTGGAGTCAGCGCGCCGAGCTCCTGGGGCACCTCCTGCTTACACCTTCAGGCGCCCCCCAGGGCGCAGGGAATACGTGTAGACCGAACAGGCACGCGCCCCGGCCCTCTCCCCGTTCCCGCTGCTCCAGTCGCGGAGGCTGGGAGACCTCTTTCCTCTGCTCCACTCAGAGCTCCGTCCCAAATCCCATCCGTGTTCGTGGCTGGGGGGAGGCTTTGAGAAAATGGGGGGGCTGCGGAAAGGGGGACGGGCCCTTGTCCACCCACCCTGCGTGGGGGCATCCTTCACCAGGGGCTGCGGGGCCTTTCCCTGAACCGTGGCTGTTCCTTACCCCCCCACCCCCCCTCGGGGCCCAAACAGCGTGGTCCGTCGTCTGTCTTTGTTGTGAAACGTGAACCTTCCCCAGCTCCGGTTTCCCTGTAACCCAAGCCCTTCCCCTCCCACCCTGCGCGCCGGCCTCTCACTCCCTTTTCTGACGCCCGGGGGAGGGGGGGGGCGGGGGAGGCACCGGGAACTGAGCTGGCGGCTGCCTCTTCACTCTGGGGAAAGACGCTGGGCTGCTTTCAGCCGGACCCAGGGGACCCGGGGCAGCCCAGTCCTCAGCCTCTGGGGCCCGGAGGCCAAGGGGCTGGGAGAGGAGGGCCTCCTCCTTCCGATGGGGTCAGCTTTAGCTTTTATGGAGAGGTATCAATGCTGGACTGGCAGAGGCTCTTTCTCGGGGGTTTTGGGGTGGTTTCAGGAGGAGATTTTATAACCCCCCTGAAGCTTTCGGTGTCAAAGTTTGGGCTGGAGCAGGGTGGGGAGGCAGCGGTCGGCAGGCAGCTTGCCGGCCACTGGCTAAACAGGACGTTCGGGACCACCACTCACAATCCTTTCTCTGGCCAGCGAGTCTGACGGGAACCCCACCACCGAGGACGAGTCCAGCCGCAGTCCGGAGGACCTGGATAGGGGGGTGGCTCAGGTGGCTGCGGAGGCCCCTGCGCAGGGCTCTATATTTCTGGCCGGGGCCACCCCTCCCACGCCCTGCCCTGCCTCCTCCTCCATCCTGGTGAACGGGAGCTTCCTGGCTGCGGGCAGCTCTCCCGCTGTGCTCCTCAACGGCAGCCCCGTCATCATCAACAGCCTGACCCTCGGGGAGGCCTCCGGCCTGGGCCCCCTGCTGCTCACGGGTGGCAGTGGCGCTCCTCCCCCGCAGCCCGGGCCCCAGGGGGCCAGCGAGGGCAAGACCTCCCTGGTCCTGGACCCTCAGACCGGGGAGGTTCGACTAGAGGAGGCTCAGCCCGAGGCCGCTGAGACCAAGGAGGCCCAGGTGGCTGCTTCAGGGCCGGCGGGAGAGGAGGCTGCGGGGCCTCTGCCCCAAGTGGTGCCCGGCCCTCCACCGGCTGCCCCCTTTCCTCTGCCCCCAGGACCGGTGCCGTCTGTGGCAGCTCCCCAGGTGGTGCCACTTTCCCCACCCCCTGGGTATCCCGCAGGCCTGGGCCCCACGTCCCCGCTGTTGAACCTGCCCCAGGTGGTGCCCACCTCCCAGGTGGTGACCCTGCCGCAGGCGGTGGGGCCGCTGCAGCTGCTGGCGGCCGGGCCGGGCAGCCCTGTGAAGGTGGCCGCGGCCGCAGGCCCCGCCAACGTGCACCTGATAAACTCCGGGGTGGGCGTGACCGCCCTGCAGCTGCCCTCTGCCACCGCCCCAGGTACCTCCCGCCTTCCTGGGGCCTGAGGGGGGGGCGGGTGCTGGTGCTGTCAGTGGGCTTCTGGGAGTCTGGGCAGCCCATCCCTGGCACGGCCCAGAACCCTCCAGAGCCAGGCGGTGGCCTGAGGCTCCAGCCACATCGACACAGCCCCATCTCAGAGGGGCTCGTCTTGCCTCAGGCTGATCTGCCTGCCTGGCCTGCAGAGCGTCACCTTCACCCCTGCGCCTGGCCCATCTCTTGTCCCCACAGGAAACTTTCTCCTGGCCAACCCCGTGTCTGGCAGCCCCATCGTGACAGGTGTGGCCGTGCAGCAGGGCAAGATCATCCTCACGGCCACCTTCCCCACCAGCATGCTGGTCTCCCAGGTCCTGCCGCCTGCCCCCAGCCTGGCCCTGCCCCTGAAGCCAGACCCGGCCATCTCAGTGCCGGAAGGAGCCCTCCCGGTGGCCCCCAGCCCCGCTCTCCCGGACGTCCACGCCCTAGGCCCACTCTCTGCACCGCAGCCACCGCCCGTCCCTGCTGCCACCGGTGCCGCCGCCGCCGCTGCCGCCGCTGCCACCGCCGCCAGCCTGCCCTTCTCCCCGGATTCCTCCGGTCTCCTACCCGGCTTCCCGGCGCCCCCGCCAGAGGCGCTCATGCTGTCGCCTGCAGCCATGCCCATCTGGCCAGCGGGCCTGGAACTGAGTGCGGGCCCGGAAGGGCTGCTGGAAGCTGAGAAGGGGCTGGGGACGCAGGCCCCCCATACGGTGCTGAGGCTGCCAGACCCCGACCCCGAGGGGCTGCTCCTGGGGTCCACGGCAGGCAGCGAGGTTGACGAGGGGCTGGAAGCTGAGCCCAAGGTTCTGACCCAGCTACAGTCGGTGCCTGTGGAAGATCCCCTGGAACTGTGACCCCCGCCGGGGCCTCGTCGCCTCTGCTGCCCATGGTGCTCCAGATCCAGGGCTGCCCGGGACAAGGGGGCCGCCCAGACACAACTGCTGCGAGCCGAAGTTCCACACACTACGTCCACCACCCCCACCCGGGCCACGTAACCTCTCCAAGCCCTGGAGGTGCCAGGGGGCTTGCCCCTGTCCACTCCTGCCCAGGGACACCGTCCTCTGGATCGGCAGCCTCCACTGTTACAGCCCTCTCCTTGCTCTGTGCCCCAAATATATGGGGAGGTTTGGGGGTCCTGACTGGGGGGCTCTGCCCCCCTCGACCTGGTACTAGCTGTGAGCTGAACTCCCTGCACGTGGCTGGATTTCCAACCCCGTGAGCCCTGTCCCTGTCACTCCCTAAAACACTATTAATAGCTCTGCGGACATCCAGTGTTCTCAGAACCACTTGGAGTCAGAGGGCGGAGGACAGGCCATCCTGTGCCCCAGACCGATGGACCCTCCCGGCGGGGCCCTTCCTGCTGAAAAGGGAGGCAGGTGCGGGGAGGCCTGGGTGAGGCTCCCCCGGGACTAGAGCCCTCTTTCTCACATCCGGCCCCAGACCAAAGATCCCCTCACCCCTGGGGCAACCCTGACCCCTGTGTCTAGTTTGTATCATAAATCTTTATTTTTCTAGGACATGTTATGCCTCCATTTCAATTAAAATAAAGTTAACAGACAACTAGAATGTGCAGGGGTGTGGGTTACCTTCTAGATGACTTGCCCAAAGGAAACACTGAGCCATAAAAAAGCCCCACCTGAGATTCTGGCTTTCTGGCTGCTCCCTGACAGGGACGGGGGCTGGAGGTCAGTTCTGTGCTGCCGCTCGGGAAGGTGTGGGTTCTCTCCGACCGCAGGCCCAGGGTCTCCAGGTCCTGCAGGAGGAGCCCCCCACCCAGGGCGGAGGAAGCAGGGGACCAAAGGAGCCTGCCTTGCCTTTCTTGCTGGTAACAAGGGTTCCACTTTATTTTGTTGCAAACAATAAATAATCTATAAATAGAACAGGGGAGGGCGGGGTGGGGCGAGGTGAGAATGAACAGGGTTGAAACCACTGGATTCTGGGGTGGGCAGTGGAAGGGCAGAGTGAGCCCCTTCCAGCAAACTTCATCTTACTGCCTTTCACTCAGGGCTCCCCTCCTCCCGCCCTGCGGCTTCCCCCCCCCCCCCCCGCAGCCAGGTGAGGGCGGGGCTGCGGGCAGGGCAGTGGACTGCGGGCAGGCCTAGTTCAGGCGGCCCTAGCACCAGGCAAACGCACACAGCACCAGGGGCCATAAATACGCCCCCTCCCAGCGGCACAGGAACTGGCCGAGGGGACCTGCTCCAGGAGGGGTGAGGCCCAGGAGGGGACAACCTCTTCACTGGCTCCCGGTTGCAAAGCAGAGGGAGGAGGGGCGCGGCAGGCAGGGTTACCGTCTCAGTTGTGTTGAAGGGGCCGCGGAGGGGCCAGGTTTGGGGAACGGCGGGCCTTCTCGGCCAGCAGCTGATAGAAGGGCTTGGGGGTCCCCCAGTCCTCGTCCTCGCTGCTGGAGCTGTCCTGCTTCACAATCCGGTTGTGCTGGAGGCTGAACCTTCGAGCTTTGATGCTGGGGGAGAGGGGGCCAGCCAGTGGTCACGGCTTCCCTGCCCTCAGGGGTGTCTGTCTCACCCCCCCAGCCTGGGCCTCCAGGTCCCGGTCTATACCATGGGGCTGGGCCAAGGGCTCTTGGCCGGAGTCCCACACTCCTGTGAGATCTGTTAAGCAGCGCGCACCTAGGGCTGTGTGTGTTAGGCGCCAATGAGAAAGGGGCAGGTGGCAGCTCTGACCAGGTGGACAGGAGGTGGGGGCAGGGAGGGAGGAGGGCTAGTGACAGGGAAATAAGACCGAGCTTCCTGCTCTGAGAAACTCCCTGGGGCAGGAAGGGCAAAAGGGGTCCAAAGCCCAAATTTGGCTATTTGCCCTTCTAAGCTCTGAGGTCAAGCACTTCCCAACCTCTGTCACCGCCCGCAACGATCTCCTAATTGTTGGCAACAGCCATATCTTCCACCCCAGCAATAAACTCCAACCTGTTCCCAATATCACGAAGCCTAAGGCTCTGAAAATCAGAGCAGGTGTCAGGAGCCAGGAAGGCCCCTCTACCCCACCCCCTGCGCCCCCGGGGCAGGGGCCCCTCACCAGTATGGTCTCCGCTCCTGCTGGGTCATTGCCCGCCAGAGTTGGGCCAGCTCCTTGGTGGCAGCCGTGGATGCGGTCCCAGGACAGGCTCTGGGACAGGAGGGAGGAGGTAAGGAGAGGCCTGCAGGGCAGGCTGCTCTGGGCGAAGGCCAAAGGTCTGACCACAGGAGGCTCTCCGGCCTTCTCAGCGCTTCGGCTTTCCAGCTGAGAACTAGGATCTTTTCTGTCCACTTTGGCCTCAAGGGCCTCAGGACACACCCTCTGGAGCCCAGGTATCAAAGAAGGGAGCTGGACTGACGGGTTGTCGGGAAGAGGACACCGAGTCTCGGGACCTGGAGGGGACCCCATCTTTGTCAGGGCACCAGCTCTTTGCTATAGATTGGGGGGCCTCTCCCCACCCCCCACACCTCCGCCTTTCAGGTCTGGGCCCCTGACCTACCAAATCAGCCCCAAGAACTGTGGCTGGAAACATTAGAAACAAGGAGCTTGCAAACTACCGCCCACCCCCCACCAGGTCGCTGGACCTGAGCCTTGGGGTGACCTTCCACCAACCCCACCCCACATGCTTGAGAACAAAGCCAACCCAGAAAAGCAGAGTGGAGAGAGCACAAAACGCCTAGACGGCATCATCGGAGCCCTGGGCCCAGTCACGCCTGAAGGCCATCTCCCTCCTCCCCTCTTTCAGGCTGCGAGAGCCATGTTCCTTTTTTCTGAAGGATGAGCTGGGTTTCACTGCGTGCAATTCGCAGGCCTTGACCAACGCAGCGGGACCAGGTTAGATGTGGGCAGGGGGCTGGCTGAAGAAGGGTCAATGGGTCATTTCCGGAAGGGGCAAATGCGTCAGACAGCAGGAGCAACATGCTCTTGGGGGGGGGGCAGTGCACGTTGGGCCCCACCAAGGCCAAAAGGACCCCCACCCACCGGATGTACTGCTTCCGGTTCATCCTGCAGAACATGATGAAGCCGTTGACGCACTTTTTCTTCATCTGTGTTGGGCAGGGGGCTTTCTTGTTTTCCTTGGGCTTCACTGGGCCCCGGCCCGCCCGGCCCTTCCTGGCCTTCCTCCCGGCCGCGGGCAGGGGGGCGGCCCGCCGGGTGGGGGTCCACGTGTAGTCTCCGTCCTCGTCGCTGGACGACGGCAGGCCCTCGGGGTCGGCCTGAGCGTCCTGGGTGGGGACGGGGAGGTGAGCGCCGGCAGGAGACGGGGGACCGATCTCGCCGAAGGCTGTCCCCCCCTCACCTCCTGCTGCCTGCACACCGACTCAGTGTCCGTGTCCCCCGAGCTGGAGCTGGAGCTGGAGCTGGAGCTGGAGCTGGAGCTGGAGGGCGCCTTGCTGTTCTCGCTCAGCGACAGGTAGCAGTGGTCAAGCGAGACGGAGGACTGGCACAGGCTGTGGGAGTCCGGGGGGTCTTCGGGGGCCTCCAAGGGCATCTCCTGGGGGGTGAAGGAGAGAGATAGGAGATGTGAGGAGAGACCACAGTGTCCCTTCATGTCCCCACTCCCGGCTTTCCTAGGACGTCACGGGGGCATCAGAATCAGCTCAAATTTAAGACAACCTCGTCCAAACCGTCCCTGGACGTCCAAGCAGGTGTTCCCAGGTTCCCACAGCGGGTCACGGAGGGGCTGGCTGGGCCTCAGGGGTTCGCACCCCCCCCCCGCCCTCCCCGCTCTGGGCCAATAGCTCTTAATGCCATCGGTTCGGTTCGGCAGCCGTGACGCCCCGGGCAAGTGGTAACTTCTCTGAGCATCAAGTTCACCTACGGAATGGGGGTCACTCCACACGCCTTGCAGGGCCGAGAAGCACCTGCTGAGACCTCTGCTAAGAGCGGCTATTTTGGTGTTTGCCGCAGATTCGGCTCCTCATTGGCGGACGCGGAGGTGGAGGCAGACGCATTTGGGGTCAGCCCTGCGGTGAGCCCCTGAGAGGACATTGGCTAGAGGTGAGCCCTGGGGCCTGGGAGGGAGGCTCCTTCCAACTGAGGGTTCCTGAGCTCACTCTTCTGTTTTCAGTTTCCTCCTCTGTCAACTGGGGTCACCAGAGACCCCGCCTCACAGCTCAGCTGTCAAGTTATGTGGGGTGTTTTCTGGGCACCCGGCGGGTTCAGCTCTTATCCTTGGGGTCTAGTTCATTCCAAATGCCCAGCACAGGGTGGGGCTCCCAGTGGCCAGCAGTGAGTGTGCACGGGACGGGCAGATGAGGACACAGACGGGAGACAAGTCTCCGGAAGGACGAGGAGAAGCGCGAGCACATGGACAGTGAGCGGGTGGGGGGAGGCGGCCGCCCGGTCAGCAGACGGATGAGCCAGTGACGCAGAGAGCGATGCATGTGGAAAGAAGGACAGACGGATGTGTGTGTGGATGGCTGCCTACCTTGCTCTGGAGCGCCTCAAGCATGCTGTCAGAAGGCAAAGACTCGGGATCTAGGAACACTTCTTCAAAGAGAGCTGTCGGGGAGGGAGAGTGGGCCGTGGCTGGAGCCGCAATGCCTCCCCCGAGGCCCTGATCGCCCCAGTGCCCTTCTCCAGATCTCTGCTTTGGGATCTCCTGTCCCAGGACCAAATCCAGCTCATGGGCCAGCTCCCCTGGCGTACCTCCAAGCCAAGCAGAGGGAGTGGGTCCCTGATGCAGGCTCCTGGAGCCTTCCCCTCACCGTGCCGGCCTGGGGCTGCTTCCCCACGAGGCCATGGGCTTCTCGAGGCGGGGCTGGGATGAGATCCAGCCCGGGGCACCCAGGACGCTCAGCCGAGTCCAGGGCGGTGCATTTGGTGGGTATCGCCGTATGTTTTCTGAATGGACCAAGCGTCGGGGCAGCCCTGGGAGCTCACCTTGGGTCAGGAACTCAGTGTCATCCCCCAGGATCTGATCTGGCGGCAGCTTCCCTGGGGAGCTGAAGAGGGAGGGACTGAGCCCTAGGATCTCGCTTGGGTGGCCTGTCACACTGCAGTTGTTAATCTGGGGAGGCCCCAAGGCCAGCGGGCTCCCTGAAAAGGAAGCGTCAGGCTTGAGGACGGACGTGTCAGAGATCACCTTCTCCCCCAAGGCAGCGGCTGGCTTTGAGGAGATGGTGTTAGACACAGGGGAAGGGCGACCGTCAGTTGCTCATTTTGAGTGCTTCGTAGAGGAAATCAAGAGACACGATGCCTGGCATCACGTCATGGATGACCAAAAACAGAAAAATCAGTGTCTGGTTGTGCCACATCTGATAGACCTACTGTAGCTACCTGGAGCTCTGTGTTAAGAAGGATTCTGAGGCAGCGTCTGGGCTCCACAGAAAGAGTGATGATTGGCTAGCAACGTCTGCCGAAGCGACGGCTGGTGCAGTGACAGCAAGTACACTCGTGTGGCCCTGTGCTAGGCACACATCGAGTCCCTGTCCTGCTTCCCTCCCACCACAGTACTGCTCAGAAGGAAGTGAGCCGGAAGGACCCCACACCAGACTACAAGGAGGAGAGATGGAGTTTCAGTCACCAGGGGGGCTGCCCTCCGGGGTCCAGGCAGGAAGCCAAGGGTCAGCATCTGGGGACTCCTTGTCCAGCTCCTCGCTGGAATCGTAGAACACCAGCTTCTGCCTGTAAGAGGTGGAATTCGAGAGGCAGACCCCGCCTGGGCTCTGGGGACTGCTCTGTGCCGGCTGCTGGGTGGGGGGTGGGGAGGCAGGAAGCTTAGTCAGCCGAGGCACCTGCCCTCAAGGGGCTTCAGGCTTGCCAGGAGAGGCAGCTGTCACCATGTGCTGACGCTCAGGGGGCAGGGCTGTGATGGGCGGTGTTCCAGGAGGACCGAGAGGGAGGACCACACTGAGCTCAGCCTGAAGAGTGGTGGTCTTCTAGGTGGACGACGGAAACAGGCTTGCCAGGGAGAGGGATGAGGGGGTGAAAAGGCCAGAGGGGGCAAGGCCACGGCTTCCGTGGAGTGGCGAACATATGGTGGCCTTTAGGGTCAGGTTTGTGGGGGAGGGAGAGGAGAGGGGGCTGGCAAGATGAGCTGGGCCAGAGAAGCTCTCAGATGCCAACTAAGATATTGGGGCTCTGCCCCACGGGCACTAGGGGAGGCCTGAAAGCCATGAACTGATGTGACTGAGGTTTGGGGTTAGAAAAGCCACTCTGACAGCTAGGGAGGTCAGGCTGGAGGGGTGAGGCGGGAGGCAGGGAGGCTGGTGAGGGGCCGCAGCCCTGGTCCAGCAGCCCTGAAGCAAGGCTCTGCATTAAGCCTCTGCCAGCGAGAATGTCAATCAACGTCATTTCTCACCACCCCTCCAGCATTCAGCCTCCAGCATTCAGTCCAGACCAGACCCTTCAGCCTCCCCCACTCAGAGCCCTCGGGGTGCCCTTACCTGGGACAAGGCTGGGTCCTGTTGAGAAAGTAGATCCGCTCAGTTCCTTGCTGGGCCTTGAAGGCGCGGTGGAGCCCATCGCCCTGGCCGCTGACTCCGCAGCAGCACCCTGCAGGGACAGGGAGCGAGTCTGGAGGCTCACGCCCGTGACTGGAAGGAATCCCGGAGTCCCAGATACGGGGATGGAGAGGTGCCGCGGTCTGCCACGGCCTCTCCCTCCCAGATCCTGGTAAGACCTTGGAAGCGGGACCTCTATGTGAGGCTACGCGGCGCCCCGAATGTCCCCTCAGTTTCTGGAACCCCACATCCCTCTCAGAAGCTGAAGGGAGCTAAAATCCTGAAGTGGAGCACTGTCGATGAAGACGATGAGAGCAAACAAGTACAGGGTGCTCGCCATGCCCGCACGGTTTGGGGCATTTTGCATACGAGTCAGCAGCCCTTTGCCGAAGGGCACCATGATTATGCCCATTTTACAGTTAAGCAAACTGAGACCCTGAGATACCAAGTAACTTGCCCAACGTCACACAACTAGCGGAAGAGCCGAAAAGCCCTGCCTCCCCAGGTGGGTTGGGCGCCTCCTCTGGGCCCCCACGCCCTCCCGGGCGACCCGGGAAGTCTGGGTCGCTCTACTCTCCTTCACTGGACTGTGGCACCAGCACTCGCATGCGGCCTGGCCCCGAGATGCTCGGGGAGTAGGGGCCAGATGAATGGATGGGGGACAGGACAGCTCAGGGCCTCCCTCACCCGCCAGGCGCTCCCGTCTCACCTGGCGCTCTGCTGGGTGCATCACCCCACCTTTTCAAGGGAGCCCAGGGACGGGAGTCACAGGAGCATTGCCTGCCTTCCCCGGTTCTGTGACCCACAGCCTTGCACGAGGGCCACGCCAATGTCGTCCCACCCTTCCATCTACAATGGAGCATAGAGGGAAGAAGACGACAGGGAAGGAGGCCCGAGACAGCGTGTCTCTTGTCCACCGCGGAGGCCCCAGCTACTGGGCCCAGGCTTGGGACACTGCGGGTGCCTGACAAGGAGTGTCTAAGTGACTAAGTTAATGGCAGGGGAAGACAGCAACCTGAGAAGTCACAGTGGATGCTGTTCTCAGCCATGTCCAGCAACGTCAGCCGGGATCCTCCTCCCTTCCTGTCACCTTGAGGCAGGGATGATGCAACTTTGGGGTGACAGCAGGAGCTGGCACGTCTTGAAGGGGTGGCAGTGCCCCCCATGTTTCTTCCTTGCTGCTCTGGGGATGGGGTCACCCACTTCTTGGGCTTGTCCAGGGCCAGACAGCGGCGAGGGTTCTGGGCCCGGGTCTGGCGCTCTGGGGGAGCAGAGAGATGAGCGTCGGGGGGGGGGGGTGTCCAGAACAGGGCTCAGGTGGAGGCTGTCTTTGCTCTGGGCCCCCAGCCTATTCCAAGCTTTGCTGGGCCTGGTCGCTCACCAGCCCTTCCCAGGTAAGCCTGGATCCTCAGCGAGAGGTCACCTCAGCAGAGGCTCCCTTCCCCGGCCCACACGTTCGAATCACCTTGCGAGCTCGAAAAAACACTGATGCCCACGTTCCACCCCAGGCCCTGGAACCTGACTTTCTGGGTGGGAGGCCCAGGCATAGGCATTTTTGATAGTACCCTGGGTGATTCAATAGCTACGCAGCCAAGACTGGAAATCATTGACTGGGTACAACTCCCATTTTAAAGACAGGTCAACTGGGGTCTGCAGAGGTGAAGGGACACATGGTGAGTTAGCAGCGAGGCTGAGGCTGGCTCAGGGATGCTTGCTTTCCACACTTGGGTCTCTCCATCAGCCCGTGCGCCCTGATGCCCTGGCCCAGCACGGGTGACTGGCTGTAAAGAACGATAAATGGTAACAGCAGCTTCCCTTCACTGAGCGCTGACCATGTGCCTCCCCACTCAGCGTTGCTCCAGGGCCATGTACACGGGCTCCTGACCCTTAAGACCACCCTGTGGTCCACCCCGAGGAAGCTGAGGCTCAGAGAAGGAAAGCAAGCATGCCAGGCCTCAGGACTAGTGAGCCGAGGGGCTGGGCGTTGGACCAGGCAGGTGTCACTGTAAAGCGTGCTCACTGGGTAGCTGACCAGGCCTCCCAGGAGTGAGAAAGGCTCTGGAAAAGGAGCTTTGCTCCCATGTGACCCGGCTTCCTGTCCCGCCTCACTTGTACCTGACAATCCGGTGGGTTTCTTTTTCCGGGGTTTCCGGCAGGCGCCCTGAAGACGGGACTTGCGAGAGTGCGGGGAGCTCGAAGGGGTGGAGTGTCTCCGTCGTGCGGGGCCCGAGGCCCTGTTCCGACCCAGCCCTGCTCAGGGTGGAGAAAGAGTTCAGTCAGATGCCCCCTACCTCCTGCCGTCCTGTCTCCTCCTTCTAGACATGCTTCCCAATTCTGGGCAGAGGGCTGGGGGGCGGCCATGGTCCCCAAGCTGACTTTACAAATGTGGAAACTGAGCCCACGGAGGAGACTGGACTGGTCTGAGTTTGCACGGCCAGGCAGCAGAGTTTTCCAGGGCAAAAACTCAGGTCCTCCCAGGGCCATTCGGGGTCTACCAAGAAGGAAGACGGACTCAATGCTTCTCAAATGCTTCCCTGCCGGCCCCGTCCCAAACCAGTTCCTCCTCCTACCTTCCTCAGGGCAATGAGGGCACTACCGTCCACCCTGGCTTGCCCACCCGGGGCCTGTCCATCTGGCCTTTCAGTTCTCCCTCATCAACATCGCCCAAAGGTACCATTTCTGTCCCCAGCCTCACCCTCAGTGCGAGACCGACCTGTCTCCGGTCCAGATCACTCCTAACGGCCTCTTCACTGACTTCCCTGACTCCAGTTCCTCACTTAAAAACCAACCAATCCTGATCCCTGGATGTCAGGTACCTCTTCCTAAAAAAAATCTGATCATGGCTTTGCCTGGCTTTGTAAAGGCCTCTGGTAATTCTCATCTTCATCTCCCTCCTTTGCCCGAGCCCCGCGCTGTGGAAAATCCACGTCTAATTCTGACCCTCCAAAAACCTAACTACGACTAGGCTATTGTGGACCAGCGTCCTTACCAATAACACAAGCAGGGGATTAGCCTATATTTTGTATATTCTATGTGTTATATACTGTTTTCTTACAGTAAACTAAGAGAAAAGCAAGCGTTAAAAACAAAAAGCATAAGGAAGAGAAAAGACATTTACAGGACTGTACTGGATTTATCTAAGAAAATCTGCGTGTAACCGGCCCCATGCAGTTCAAACCCGTGTTGCTCAAGGGTCAGCTAGTATTGGTTTCACTTTGCAGATGACCAAACTGAGGCACAGGGAGGTTAAGGTCTTAAGTCACGTGTCTGCGTCAGGATCTGGTTCGCGAGTCTGCGCACATCGTCCTGACGCTACGCGGTCCCTCCAAGCACACCGGCTGCTGGCCTGTCCCACACATTCCACACACGTCTTCCCGTGCTTGCGTGCTCCTGCTCACGCCTTCTGCCTGCCGGGGCTCCCCCGGGCTACCGTGTGCACAGGCCCAGTCACAAGGCCCCAGACACCCTGCTCTGAGTTCACAGCATTGGCCCCATCTCTCTGACTCTGTCCGCTCTGCCAGCCTCTGAGATCGCTGGGGACATGGGCTCATCGAAGTCACTTGGTGTCCCCGACAGCCAGGACAGGACTTGGCAAAGAGCTGGCCCTGGGAAATGGTGACGGATCTTACTTACCCCCAAGTCCGCCTTCCCCATTGGTGGCGTGGAATCTGAGCAAGGTCTTGGCCACGTCGATGCTTCTCTGGAGGTACTGAATGTAATGCAGCACATGTAGCAGAATCTCCTTCTGCTCCCAAAAGAAAGACAGGGTTGAGCACGGGAATGGGGGCCCAAGACAATGTGAGGCTGCGGGGGACCGGAGACAGAAAGGCTGCAGGAGCCCATTCCCCAGCCTGACAGTTCCTCCAGTGGCAGAGATATTCCTATTCTGTTTAGACCTTGCTGCGGCTCAGGGAGAGGTCTGTTGCAGCTAAGGAAACTGAGGCTCGGGGTGCTAGCATGACTCTGCTAAGGGGGAGCTGGGATCAGAACTCGGGTCAGCTGGCCTCCTAGCCCAGTTTTTCAATGCACACTGTTTGGCTTCCCACCCCTGGCCCTTTGCACATGCTGTATTCTCTCTCTGCAAAGCCCTCCTCTTCTCCCCACAGACTCCCGCACTGGCTTCTCCTCCTGTGAGCCTTATCACCGTGGTCTCCTCTTCCAGAAGCTTTCCCACCTCCCTGACCCCTCTCGACCAGGCGGGGTCAGATGTCCCTCCTCAACACTCTTGCAGTGCCCCGGCCTTGCAATGCGTTAGTCTCTCTCGTCGACCTTGAACTAGTTTAGGGTAGAGGCTGTAGCTAAGTGATTTCTGTATCCCTCGCTCACAGAGTCAAGAGGTAGCTTAGCCAGTGATGGCTGAAGGATGATCTCCGTAGCACGGAGCACGATGCCTTCTGCCCACCAGGCATCACCCACGCAGCCACCAAGTACTGACTAAGTCGGTATCGGAGACACAAAGCTAGAAAAGACTACTACCGGGGCGCCTGGGTAGCGCAGTCGTTAAAGCGTCTGCCTTCGGCTCAGGGCGTGATCCCGGCATACCGGGATCGAGTCCCACATCGGGCTCCTCCGCTAGGAGCCTGCTTCTTCCTCTCCCACTCCCCCTGCTGTGTTCCCTCTCTCGCTGGCTGTCTCTCTGTCACAAAAATAAATAAAATCTTAAAAAAAAAAAGAAAAGAAAAGACTACTACCCACTAAGGGCCAGGTACATAGGGGTGAACCAGACATGCCTTTGTTTACCTTCATGGAATTTATAATCTAGTGAGGACAGTGGCCCTTAATAAACTCATAAGTCATACAAAATTATCAATAGTATGATAGGCATTATGAAGAAAAGTGTAACAAGAGATTCTGAAATTGGACTTGAGTGTCTAGAAAGAACGCCAGCATTTATTATTTTTTTAAAGATTTATATATTTATTTAGCGATGGGGAAGGAGCAGAGGGAGAGAGAGAGAGAGAGAAATCCAAGCAGACCCTGCCCTGAGTGTGGAGCCCAGTGTGTGGCTTGATCTCACAACACTGAAATCAGACCTGAGCAGAAACCAACAGTTGGACGCTTAATGGACTGAGCCACCCAGGTGCCCCAGGCCTCCAGCATTTAAGTGGAAACCCGAAGAATGACAGGAGTGAGCCTGGTGAAGAGGTGAGGGAAGAACACCAGAGTAAGTATTTCTTGGATTGAACTGGATCCCTAGAATACCCACAAAACCGTTAGCGGTAATCTTCCAAACCCTAGATCAGGAAACGTGGTCCCACAGAGGGACTTGTGTGAAGCCGTTTCATAAGCTAGAATACTGACAGTCACTGAAATGATGTGACCTGATCCATGGAAGGAAACTATGATCTAACTGAGGGATACACGTGACACCGGCAGGAGACTGTTCCTTTGGAAGGACCTGGATCCAATCTGTTACTTCCCGGCTGTGTATTGGGAAGTAGCCCGTTTTACCTCTTTGAGCCTCAGTTTTCTCATCTGTGCGATGGGAATGAGAATATTCATTGAGGCTCAGAGGATTATCATTAGGACTGAATAAATTAGCGTGTGTGAAATCGCCCAGCACAGAGCCTGATACACGAGTTGCCTGATAAATACTTTGCTGATGATCAGGGTCTCAAAGGATTAAATGAGGACCTTTTCTAACTTTGAGAATTGGACCACGGGGTTCTCAAGAGCAGATATTTTATTGCCCACCCCCCCATCGTGGCATACGATTTGCACTCACTACACTGAGTAAACTGTCAAGTAATATGGAATGTGATTAGTAGCCGTGTAAAGGTTTTATGCAGAAGGCAATTGGGCATCATCGCAGATTCTAAGACGGAAGGTTCAGGAGGGTTAGCTTGGGGGCTAGCCAGAGGTTCAGATCCCAGAAACCTTCTGAAGGCAAGGCCGACAGGTCTATAACTGTCTCAGCTGAGGGAATTCATTCATTCACTCACTCACTCGTTCACTCAACAAATACCTATTGAGCGCTGAGTGACCGAGCGCTTGAGAATGTGGGCCTTTGGAATGAGACACATCTGACTCTCTCTCTGCCATTAACCAGCCGTGTCCTTCTGGGCAACACGACCCCTCTGGAAAATGAGCACACCCACTGTGCCTCTCAAGCCTTGGGGAGGATTAAGCGAGAAAACGTATCCAAAATGCTTGGCACTGGGGGTCTGACACCTAGAACCCTCAGTAAATTGGAGCAGCTGTGGTTGTTGTCTGCTGGCCCTGCGGGTGCTGGGGATACAGATATTTCCATTATGGTCCTTACCCCCGCAAAACCCCTCATCAAAAGGGGTGAGAGATAAGGAAAGAGTCCCAGGAATATGCCCAGGGCTTTGACGGTCAGAGAGAGAAGCCACGGGACCATACGGGGCAGGGGGCACTTCCTCAGTCAGGATGGCGAGGAAGGATACCGCGGACCTAAGCCGCACCCCAAATCTCAAACACAGGAAAGGCAACACATAACAGCTTGGTTCATTCATTGAGCGTCAGACTGAGCGCGTCACACAGCCCTGTCACAGGTTGTGGTGATGCCCTCCAGGCAGACGGGTTGAGGGGGAGGCTGGGGACTGGCAGGGACGCAGGTTGTCTGTGGAGCAGGAGACCCAGGACTGAACCCAAGGAAGGATGAAGCTGGGGAGAAAGAGGGATCCTTAAGACATGAGAGAATCAATTGTCACAAAAGCAGGCTGAGGCCTGGGGAGAATTCCACGAGATGCGGTCACGCGGTCAGTGATGAAATGTGGCCCGTCGCCTGAGTCGACTGTCACTCCTTCGGGCAGCAACTGTCCCCCAGTCGTCTCTGCCCCCCTCCCACCTCCCAAGAGTTGATCCCAGTACCTGTGCTCACTACATCAGGTATTTCTGAGCACCGTGGTAGTCGGCTTACCGCCTCTCCCTAAGAGCGTCCACATCCCCGGAGCCTGTGAATATGTTGCCGAAGGTGACAAAGGGGACTTGGCAGATGTGACTGAGTGGAGGATCCTGAGATGGAGAGACTGTTCTGGATTAACTGAGCGGGCCCACTGTGGTCGCAGGGGTCCTTACAAGCGGGAGGCAGGAGGGTCGAAGGCAGAGAAGGCGAGGTGAGGATGGGAGCAGAGGAAGAGAAGGAGAGAGAGTGGGAGACGCTACGCTGCTGGCTTTGAAGGGGCCGTGAGCCAAAGAACACAGGCGGCTTCTAGAAGTTGGCAAAGGGAAAGGAAACGGATTCCCCCCAGGAGCCTCTGAGAAGAACGGACTCCGCTGACACCCTGACTTTAGACCCGTGTGGCCGATTTTGGACCTCTGCCCTCCACACGGTGCAAGAATAAATTCGCATTGTTTCAAGCCAGAGTTTGTGCTTTGTTGGAGTGGCCACAGGAAGCTAGGGTACAGCGCCGATGGCCGCGAGATGCTTAGGAGGGAGAATCGGCGGGACCTGGTGATCAACGGAAGGTGGTAGGCACTGAGGAGGTGAAGGGCAGGATCTGGCACCCAAAGATCTGGATCTTTCCCCAAACGCCCACTCTTCTGAGCCTCTCAGAAGGCAAGGAGCACGTTCTGGCTGGGGATCGGTTATTCCTGTGTTCGAATCTTTATCATCCTGACCACATTCTGAGCTCCCAGGGGATGAGGAGTGGGTCTCAAGTTCCTTCGCCTCTCCTTGGTGCAACCAGAACAGCTTCTGCCCTCAACAGTCTTTCCATAACTGGCCGATGGTTGAGTGGATACATGATGGGATGGGAGGAACTATGGCAAGAAAACATCACACCAGGCCTTCAAGATCTCTGAGTCCCTTAGTAAGTTGTTCCCACTGGTGGGAGCGAGGCGGCGGCTCAGCCCGGTATGTATTTATCAAGTAAGCCACTGGGGAGGCGCAGAGCACTTTTAGCTCTTGCTACCTCGTGGAGATGACGCCCTCAGGACACAGGACAAGGGGCTCAGACAGGGAAGCGACATTTCTTCGAGGACCGTCGCTGCTACTGTGTCGTTTGGGCCTCAGTATCTCTGGGTAGTAGATATTTTTCCTCATTTTACGGCTAAGAAACGGGAGGCTTGAGAGGCTGAGAAGCTGAGGGCCCTGCCCAGAGTCCTGGTGTTTCAGGGCTGATGGCTTGAGCCCCTGGCTGTTTGACTCCCCAAAGTGATGACCTTTACCCGGCTCCTTGCCCATTTTCCCCTCCCAGCTGCCCCTGCCCCCTTTGCAAGAAAGGATCCCCCAAGCTTCTAGTGGTGGGACCACAGAAAGGCCCACTCAGGGCAGGACCATGCCCAGCTTGGTGCTGTCGCCAAAAGGGCCCGTGTCGGGGCCCCAGGACGAGGGACTGTAAGATTTTCAGATCTGCCTCCCACACCTGCCTCCTCTCCCTCCATCCCCATACCTTGGTGAGCTTCTTGGTGCCCGTCTTCAGGGCCACAGGCAACAGAAGTGCCAACTCATGAAGTTTGCTGGTGTGGTTCTTCCTCTGCCTCCTGTTTGGGGCCAAGAGCTGGTATTGGTTAGGACGTTGGCACCTGACCCCCCTCAAACCACCTGTCTCCGTGTTCCCTATCTCAGAGAGGCTCCCTGCCCCAGGCCCCCCAGAAAGGATCCTGGGCATCGTAGGTCTCATCAAATCTCACCCATTCCCCTTCCAGTCCATTCTCTCCAGCTCCAGGCCCTGCCCTAGTCCACGTGTGGACGTCCCCCAGCTCTCCCAGCCTCCCCCTTGGCCTCCTCCAGTCCATCTACTAGCGTCAGGGTGAGCTTTCCGAAACATAGATCTGGCCACGGTTTTCTCATCTGTGCAATGGGAATGAGGATATTCATTGAGGCTCAGAGGATTATCCGTAGGACTGAATACACTGGTGTGTGTGAAATCGTCCCACCTGATACTCACGTTGCCTAAGAAGTGCCTCAACTCTCTCGACGCCATCCCATTATTAAGGACCAAGATGATACCCTTAACCCGGCTTATAATGGCCCTCAAGACCTGGCCCGGCTGACCATTGTGGTCTCATCTCCTACAGGACAGGTGAGGGCCGTCAGCCCCGTGCTCATGCATTTCTCTGAGCCTCGCTCTGAGCTGAGAGCTGGGGCGGGGACTGCTCTAGCATCCAGAACAGGGTCTGGCACACGGCGGGAACTCCCTGCACATTTGCTCAATCATAAATAAGGGCATGGCAGACAGAAGCTGACTCCTGGGCGGATGCAGAACTCCCAGGATCTAATCCCTGAATTCATAATTCATAGTATACCCCTGCACACACACCCCTCCATCTCTGTCTCTTGACAGATGGGGACACAAAGACATTGGAGTCTCTCTCCCAAATTACACACCATTGCCACAACTCACGACTCCTTTGGGAATGCCCGGACACTCCCTGTCTCCACCAATCCTTGTCTCACCTCCCCTCAGGGCTCAGTACAAATGACCTGCCCCAGGAAGCCTCTGGCGACCTCCCTTGCCTTCCTCCCCTGCTCTGAATGGCCACAACACATTCTCACCTGCGGCCTGGCCACGCCCCCACTCCCTTGATTACACACAGGTGTTTAGTTCCTCCTCAAACCCACAAACTGACACCTCCTCTTTGCCAGGCCCTGCGTGGGACCCCACGGAAGGAAAGAGAAACCACTGTCATTGCCCTCGAGGAGATGGGGGACCAGGGTGGGAGACGCACTTATCTCCCTATCCAAACCATGAAGTCCTAAAAGAATCGTTCTCACTCACTCATTCAGCAATTACTTATTGAGCACCTACTGTGGGCCAGGAATGGTGTTAGGTGATAGGGATACAAGCGTAAAAACCAAACTACAGCCCCTCTCAGAGCCCACAGGACCATCAGGGATAAAGTCATTAATCAAACTGTCCCACAAACAAACATAAAATTCCAATTGGGACCAGAACCAGCTATATAACTTGCTGGGGAGGGGAGCCTTGCAAATGAAAATGTGGGGCCCCCTTTTTATAGATTAAGGATTTCAGGGGCATGGGGCGCCTGGGTGGCACAGCGGTTAAGCGTCTGCCTTCGGCTCAGGGCGTGATCCTGGCGATCTGGGATCGAGCCCCACATCAGGCTCTTCTGCTATGAGCCTGCTTCTTCCTCTCCCACTCCCCCTGCTTGTGTTCCCTCTCTCGCGGGCTGTCTCTATCTCTGTTGGATAAATAAATAAAATCTTTAAAAAAAAAAAAAAAAGGATTTCAGGGGCGCCTGGGTGGCACAGCAGTTAAGCGTCTGCCTTCGGCTCAGGGCGTGATCCCGGCGTTATGGGATCGAGCCCTGCATCGGGCTTCTCCGCTGGGAGCCTGCTTCTTCCTCTCCCACTCCCCCTGCTGTGTTCCCTCTCTCGCTGGCTGTCTCTATCCCTGTCAAATAAATAAAATCTTTAAAAAAAAAAAGGATTTCAAGGTGGTGAGAGCAGGGCATTAAACCAAGTGTCAGGCTCTTCTAAACACAGGGCTCTGTAACTGCCTGAATTTGCACACTCAGGGAGTTGGCCCTGATGGAGACAAAGAAGAAGGCCGCTTGGAAACTGGTAGCTTTGATCTAATCTATAACATTTTCCCTGAGGAAGTAAACCTGGCCAGAACTGGTTCTGAAGGATGAGTGGAGATGTGTAGGTGAACAGGGAACAAGCACATTTCAGATAGGGGGGACACGTGCAAAGGCCCTGTGGCACGAGGAAGCACGGAGAACTCAAAGGAACTAAAGCTGCCGTGTCTGGCACACGGAAGGCAAGGAGTCTGGTGAGACAAGGCTGGAGAAGAAGATAGGGGCCAGATGAGGCAGGGTCTCAAAGGCTCATAGTACAGAAGAGCTTTGCCTTTATCTGAAGACCAACAGGAAGCCATAAAAGGGCTTTATGCATGGGAGGATACCATTAGTGCACCCTCTCAAAACCACTATGAATACAGAAGATATGCATATTTGTCCGCTGAATGAAGGAATGAAAGAAAAAAAATCTCTGGTCTCTAGTTACCTCCTGGTAGAAACCATAACTTTAAGGGGCAAGGGCGTTGGGGTTCTATCTTTGGAGGAAAACTGGATAGGCTGTCCTCTAAAGTCCTGTCTAGCCCTGCTATTTACTTTTTGAATACCACTTCCTTTCTGTTCTAGAAGGACCCCCAGAAGCCCCAGAGAGAAACAACACAGAAAGCAAGGAAGAAAAAAAGTGTCCAGGCCTATTTAAGTTCAAGGTGTACCTGACCATGGCTGAGAAAAACAATTTCGAATCAACTGTAGTCCCTGGGTGTTTACTCTGGGTTTTGCAAAGCGCTGAGAGCCTTCTGTGTGCAAACACAGAAGTTCCAGGGAAAAAATTTGGCAGGAGGAAAAGGGTGACAACGAGGCATCACAAAATCTTGACATCTCCCGGGCAGTAGTCCTGAATAGGTGTGACTTGGGGTGTGTTCCCAGGGGCCTCTGGGAACCAGGCACTTCCTCCCAAGACTGCCCCTTTCCTTGCCGGATGGTTCTGGTTTCAGACAAGTTCTTTTCTGTAATTTTCACCCACTAATCCCAGCTCTGCCCTCTGGGTCTTCAGGGAACAGGCCAGCTCCAGCCACACGGGTCCTCTTTCTGTTTCTCAAAACTGCCAAGTTTCTTTCTGCCTTAGGGCCTTTCCTATTCCTTCCACCTGGAATGTTCTTTTGCCCTGATTGTTGTATGGCTGGTTTTTCCTTTGCCGTTCAGCACGGAGCTTAAATGTAACCTCCTCAGAGAGGCCCTTCCTGGCCAACCGATCTAGCTAAGCACATTCATGGTCACATCCCCATATCATTTATCAGAATCTGAAATCTTCTGGCTTTATTATCAACACCACAGGGCAGGGATTTTGGTCTATTTGATTAATGGTTATATCCTAGACTGACTTATCCATTAGGTGCAGTAAGCTCGGTGCCTAAGTCTGGTGCCACTTTTAAGGGCTCATGAAAATGTCTTAATTTCTTTTTCTTTTTCAAGATTGTATTTTTAAGTCATCTCTACACCCAACGTGGGGCTCAAACTCACAACCTGGAGATCAAGAGTCACGTGCTACACTGCCTGAGCCAGCCAGGTGCCCTAAAAATGTTTTAATTTCTTTTAAAAACTATGCCAATGTTGTTGTAAACTATACTTTTAAATATGTTTTTAATGGAGGAAGGGGCCCGGGCGCTGAGTGGCTCAGTCGGTTAAGCGTCTGCCTTCAGCTCAGGTCAATGATCTCGGGGTCCTGGGATTGAGCCCTGTATCAGGCTCCCTGCTCAGCCGGGAGCCTTCTTCTCCCTCTCCCTCTGTCCCTCCTCCCCACTTGTGCTCTCTCTCTCAAATAAATAAATAAAATCTTAAAAAAAAAAAAAAGAAACAAACAAAGCTTTTAAAAAAAATGGAGGAAAGGGGCGCCTGGGTGGCGTAGTCGTTAAGCGTCTGCCTTCGGCTCAGGGCGTGATCCCGGCGTTCTGGGATCGAGCCCCACATCAGGCTCCTCCGCTGGGAGCCTGCTTCTTCCTCTCCCACTCCCCCTGCTTGTGTTCCCTCTCTCGCTGGCTGTCTCTCTCTCTGTCAAATAAATGGGTAAAATCTTTAAAAAAAAATTTTTTTTTTAAATGGAGGAAGGGGCCCAAGAAGTTAAAATTGCCTACAGCCCACACAAGTCATGTGTGGCCCTGGCTATATCCCTAGTTCCTAGAATAATGACCAGCACTTAGTGTTCAACAAAAAATTGTTGGCTTTATGAATGCTCCTGTCTTCGGATGGTCTCAGCCTTTGAAATGGCAAATGTCTCTAATTCCTGGGTTTCCTCTTCCTTGAGCCAATCAGCCTAAACCCTCCCTAGTTCTTTTATTTTACAGGAGCTAGAAGAGCCGGTCCAAATTTCTCATATTAGATACAGGAAAACCAAGGCCCCGACCCTAATTGGCTTTAAGATGTGCAGAGATTTAACAGTAAGAGATGCCCCCAAGTGGAACAAAGCAGGGGGCAATCCCAACAGGCAGCCTCATAGTTGGTTTTAAGCTCCAGCTTTTGAATAAGACAGACCTAGATCGAAATCCCAGGTCTAGGCCATTTGCTGTGTGACTTTGGACACATTGTTTTTATCTCTCTGAGGCTCTTTTTAACTCATTGATAAAATGGAAGTGGCTAGAAGGTTTGATCTTGTCTGGAAAGAGCATAACACCTGACACATTGAGAGTGCTCACAAAGTGTTAAAGACAGGAGGTAGCCAGTCATTTGTCAGAATTTTTTAGGGATAAGGGATGTTGAAAGATGAGGTGGAAGTATTGTATTGGCTAACTATGGTTGATAACGCTGTTGCTTTTGGTTGACGGACATTTAATCCCCCTCGTCTGGTAATACTTTCCTGTGGGACCATCCCCCTCCCCCACTTGGTCCACGTGGTTCAGAGAGGTCAACCCCAACCTCCCCTTCCACTAGCAGTACAGAACCAGCTAAGAGGCATCACAGTGATTGGTTCAGGATGTGGGGCCCAGGTCTGGCCAGTCAGAATCAATGGCTCTTAGAAAGAGGCTCTCTGCTGACAGAATGTGGCCCTGGAGCTGCTGGGAGCCATCTTGCCCTCACAAAGGGAGAGCCTGTTTGAGAAGGAAGCCAACACAGGGCAACAGCAGAGCCCAGAGAGGCAGGTTCCTGGCAACATCATTTAATCCTCACCTGGAACCAGAAAACCCTGAGGCCCCCAAATTTTTGGTTTAAAGGACCCAATGAATCTTCTTTTATGCCTAAACTGGTTTTAGCTAGATTTCTGTTCATGGCAACTAAGAGTTTTTATTAATACAATGACCCCCCCGCCAACATTGTTGGTGACCTCTGGGATTCCAGGAGGATTGGGCAGTGGGACGGGCATTCTTCATTTTCTTCTTGGTGCTCCTTCTGAGCACAATACCTAAGCAGAGATTCTGAACAAAGCAGACGCTTAATTTTGGAGTTAATAAATGAATGAAGAGATGAATGGACAGTAAGTCATTTGGGGAGATAGTGAGGATAAGATGAACTCTGGCGCCCTTTTCTTTATCCAGGCTGGGGGGGGGGTGGTTCTGATCCAACTCTCAATCTGCTGTGAACATCCCCTCTCATGAGAGTACTGACACTTGGTAGATGCTTCATGGATGAATGAATACATGAATAAAAGAAAAGAAGGCAGGGCATTTACAAAACTCTGAATGTCAAAGCCTGCAGGGCCTCTGAGATGATCTTTCGTAACCACCTCAGAGTTCTCTCCTCTTGAAAATGGCGGTAATATTCGCACCTACTTTCTTGTGGAGATGTAAGAATTAAAGGATATCATACAAACAAAAGGGCTTAGGGAAGAGTCTGACAAACAGTAAATGCTCAGTAAACATTATTGTTATTATTCAACCAGAGTGGCCAAAGCTGGAACGGAGATTGGCAAGGGGGAACCCTTACCTGTCACTGGAACCCAGGGAACTGGCTCTGGACCATCCAAGAGAACACAAGTGTCTGCTGGAACCCCACATCTGCAAAGAGGGGAAAAAAAAGAATTATTAGTGACCTCTGGGATTCTAGGAGGAATGGGCCACATGCTGGGCAGCCTTCATTCTCCCCATGTTGTTCCTTTGAGCACTCAGAGATCCCAAGAGTCCCCAAGCCCCCACAAATATGGGCCCAGAGACCAAATTCAAATCCCCAAACTCTAAACTGAAGTCCATGAATCCCAAGTTGTAAATTTGGGCCAAGTCGTGATCTGCACCTAAAACTAAAAGCAGCAAATTCTGAAACTTTAACCTCAGAGCTTTGGTCTTAATAGTGAGATATCAGACCACCAGGGCTGAAAACTGTGGTTTGAGATCTCTAAACTGTGATGTTAAGACACCAAAACTAGGACTTCAAACTCCCAAAGCGAGGATCTAAAACCCAAAAAGGTGCCCTCCCAAACCCAAAAAAACTAAACTCTAATACTGAGATACTCCAGATCCCCAAACTGTCCATTTCTGATCTCCAAAGACAACCCAATCCCAATACCACCAAGATCACAGACCACAAACCTCAAAGAGAACCCAAACCCTAAAGTAAGAAACCCAAGCCCCCCAATGCAAACGACAGTCTCCCAAGCTGACCTCAGATCCAAAGATAAAGACCTCTAGACCCCCGAACTATCACTTCAGACCTTCAAATTGTGACCCCCCAACCCTAAAGTTGAGATCTCACATGTGAGTCCCAAAATTGAAGCCCCATACTCAATGTGGGGACTCCAGGCCCTAAAATTTAATCCTCAAAGTCCCAAATTGTGACCCCAGACCCTAAATCTCACACCTCACATGCTATACAGAGATTGTACATCCTGAATCTATACTGAGGCTCCGAACCTCCCAAATCAGACCCCAGGCCCCCAAATGGTACTCCAGAATTCAAAACTAAGACTTCCAGACCCTAAAATTAGGATCTCCAGATTCCAACAGGAAAACTTCCAGTCACAAAACCCAACACCTTCAGATTCCAATACTAGCTACATCCAGATACAAAGCCGGAGACCCCAGATCCTAGCCTGTGACCCCAAAGCCCCCACACTATTCAAACAGAGCCTTCCCTGTCTCAAACTTGAGCCTGGATCCCAAAACCTAGGCCCACCCTCAAACCCAAACTCCAGCTCTGCTGTCCCTGGCCTGCCTCACTCAGGGCACCAGGACACAGCCGTTTTCCTGTCCCCCTGAAACTCCTGGAGAGAGGTCACGACCACAGAGTGCTGCTCCTGAGCGGACCCCAGGTTCCCCTCTGGCGGGCTGTCCCCTGCCCGGTTCCCCGTCGTCGGCCTCCAGCACCCGCCTCAGGACGTGCAAAATGGCGTGAGGCCCCCCTTCTGGTTTCACGCCAGCCCCACACTCGGGAGCCTGATCAGACAGTGTCTCGTGCCTGTCCCGGGAGGGTAGCCGCGCGGGCGCGAGCCCCAGGCCAGCCCCAGCCACTGCGTTCCCCACCGGGCCGTGGGGTGGGCGCGAATCTCCTTGGAACGAGACTCCTGCGGGAGGCCTGTGGAGGGAGCAAAAGTGAGCTCCTGAGGCCAGGCCACGCCCCCACCAGTTCCCGCCAAGGTGTGCGGGGCGCGAGACTGGAGAGGGGAAACGGCAGGGTGCATATGGCCGTGCGCAAGCGCGCCTGGGGAAGGGCCCGGGCTTCTAGCTCAGCACGAGCTTGGCCTCGCGCCTCCTGACAAAACCTTTACTGGAGCGCGCCAAAGTGCCGGCCAATCAGCGCTCAGTCAGCTGCCCGCCTTTTCGGCGGGCCCCGCCCCCGCCTGGCTCCGCCCCCGCCCCACCGACTCCTGCCGACCAGGGCCTGGGGATCCTAATGAGGAGGCGGGGTCTCCCCAACTGCCAACTCTCAGGAGGAAAGAGATCTGGTCATTCTCCTTTCTGGCCCTCTTTCCACATTTCCCCTTAAGTGCATATCTGATGAGGGCCTACTGTGTGCCAAGGATCATGCTGGAAGTTGGGAATTTCATCGCGGTCTTCCCAGTGCAATCGGGAAGGCTCACAGACCTTGAGAACCTAGCGAACCAGGGGCTGCATTAAAGAGCGATAGATTGAGAAAAGATTCAGAGAGGAGGGCCACTGGAATTGGCCCTTAGTCGCAGTTCCCCTCACGAAGATCTATGTTCCTTGACAGAGGAAACGCTCTATTTTCGAAAGCTTTTTCTCATGGCCGATGAGGATGGACTGAAAAATATAGCTTAAGGGGAAGCGATCTAACGACCTAGTGGGGAGTAGAGGCCCCGATGTCCAACACACTTCAGTTTAAATCACCTTCTTGCTGTGTTGCCGTGGAGAAGAGGTATCGACTCTTTTCGCCTTAACTTTTACAAATTTGGGGTAATACTTGGGTTGTCTGCAGGGTGTGTGGCATATGGCTAGTATGCAGTAAATATCACACAACAGTTATTTACACTGTTCTGGGTGCGCGGACGAGATACACAGAGGTGCCTGTCCCCGTGAAGCTTCTATGACGTTGAATAGTTCCTAGTTCATGGGCTTTCTTCCCTCCTAAGGCTTAATTTTCTCATTTGTAAACAAGAGAAGGTGATGGTAAGAAAATCGGGGGGAAGAAATGGAAAAATGTTTGAGAAAGTACAAGGCACTGTTAATTATTATGTTAATGAGCATAAGGAAATCGATAAACTTGCTCCCTCCCAACTCTTCACCCCTCACAAACGTCTCTCTCTGCAATTTGCTCAATCTCTTTTCAAGGGCCCCGGGCCAAAATGGAGGAGACTGGACTCCATCTCCCAGTGCGCTTGGCGGGGGCGCTCCCTGCGCCTGCGCTGCAAAGCGCCCTCTCTGCCTCCTGAGAGTTAGAGTAGTTCTTGTCCTCAGCCCGCCCAGTTTGCTTCGTTTCCCCACCTCCAAGCGTGGTCATGCTGCCTTCTGGGAGGTGTAGTCCGTGGCCGCTCGGACTCCAATTCCCAGCGGGCTTCGGGGCGGGAACCCGGAAGGGGAGGCTGGAGAGGAGCGAGTGGGGGAAACCCGCGTAGCCGAGAGAGCTGCGGCGCGGGGAGATGGTGAGAACCCCGAGTCGGGGCCGGGGGCGCTTGAAAGCTGGGGCAGGGGGTCGGGACCGGGTGGCGAGAGGGAAGGGGCAGGGGCTAAAGAAGGAGCTGGACGACGAGAGATAGCTTTGGGGAGGGGTTCGGGAGGAATGGGAACCGGAGGGAGTAGTAGAAGAATGGGGGCTGGGGAGGGGTCTTGGAGGTGGGGAGGGAGTCGAGCTTTGGAATTGGTTGTATGGGAGCTCAGAGCCGGGGGAGGGAGTCCCGAGTTTGAAGAAGGGACTGGGCGTCCGGGCAGAGGCCCTGAAGGGAGCAGTTTCGAGGCGGGTAGCCTGGGGGATGCGGAAAGGCATGGGGGTCAGGGCTAGATGAGTTGAGGGGTTCTTTAGGCTCCGAGGGAGAGGCCAGCTATGGATGCGGTGGGTTAGGGCCTCTAGATCAGATTGGAGGCAGGAGGGCAAGCTGAGGTGGTGGGAGAGAAATTAGAAATCAGTGGTAGAATGGTGTGTTGATTAGGCTGCCGTAGGGGGGGTGGGGTGGAGAGCATGGCTTTACGCGCCTGGATGCAACGATAGTTTGCTTAGACCAGCCAGAGACTCCCGAGAAACTGGACAGTCACAGAACTGTAGGATAAGATGGCCAGAAGGGGCCTTAGAACCTTTTGCACTCTCATTTCTCCAGTGGGATCTCGAAAAGTGTAGTGCTTTCTGTGCTTTGGCGGTCCAGCATTCAGATCTCTTAATCTGTCACTCCTTTGTGACCTGGGCAAGTCTCCCCTTGCTGAAACTCAGTGTCCTTATCTGTGTTGTGGGAACAACTTGTCACTGAGAAGAGGGGAGGCTCCTTAAGATTGTTACCCTCCCTTGCAATAAGTCCTCGGCCTGTTGGTGGGAAGTTCCCCACCCCAGGAATGTGACTGGGTCACAGGTGCTAATGGATTCCCTTCTTATCAGTCCAACCCCAGAGGCGTTTTTCTCAAAACCTGGCACTGATCTGGGCACACGCCAGCTAAGAAGCAGGCAGGGGCTCTCCACAGTGGATTACAGCTACACTTACTGTTTAGGAAGTGCCTGGCCCCTTTCTTAACTCTTCGTTAACTCATTTAATTCTGACCACACCCCTAAGGTGTAGGTGGGGTTATCTCCATTCTACCCCAAGGAAGCAGAGGCACAGAGAACTTAAGCAACTTTACCAAGGTCATCCAGCATTAAGTGGTCAACTCAGGATTCCAACCTAGGTATACTGGCTCGGAATCTGCTTTCACCACTGTGATTTCGCCCCCTCTCCTTGTACTGAAATACAGTGTTATGAGTTAGGGCAGAGACTTCAGAACAGAAGCAGTCTTCGGTTCTAATTTTAGCCCTCCCATTCATTTGTCCTGTGACTTTGGGCCTCTCATTAACTATAAAATGGGATCAGTAACTCTAGGAAGGTTAGAGGGTTCAGGGAGGTAAGCGTGTAAAGTTCTTGAAGTTAAGTGCTCAGTACACACGAGTTGTCATTTTTTTGAACGGAGAGTGGGAACAGACTTGAGAGACAACGCAGAAGACAGGGACCAGTGAGGGAGACATCAGCCAGGCTGCCTCCTTTTCCTTCTCCCGCAGGCTGCCCCCCTATCTGACTCCTCTTATTTCCCGCCCTCTATCCCTGGGCTTCCAAGTCCAAGGGTGACTCCCCGATGTGGTGCTCAGAAACTCAATCTGTCCCCATCCCCATCCCCAGCCAGATATAAATAATTCACTTGCCGATGCCCAGCCTGGCCCAACTCCAGGCATTTCAGTGAATAGGGAATATTTCTGACAACTGTGTTTTCTCCCTCCAACCTTTTGGTTTTTCCAGCCTCACTGGGCAGGTTGGCAACTTTGTAATTCATCTTGAAACAGTTTGGTTCTTTTGTTGTGAGGCTTCCTGAGTTTATCACATAAATTCTCTGGCGCTGATATGAAGGTTTATGGTCAAAAGCACTGGCCTCAGATAGGCCCAGGTTCAAATCCCTACTTCTGCTGCTGTGTGTCCTTGGCCACATTGTATTCCCACTCGGGCCCTCGAGTTTTCTCCTGCAAAATAGGGCCACATTCCAACCAGGGGGCTCTTGTAGAGTTGATGAGGTAACATGTATCAAATGTGTAGTGCATAGGAAGCTCTCAGTTAAGTCTGAGGTCTTTTTATGATTTTTCTTCTCTTAAGAAAAAACTATAGAGCATGGACATTGGAACCAGAACATGCAGATTTGAATCTTGGCTTCGTCACACACTAGCTGTGTGACTCTAGGCAAGTCACTGAACCCCTCTGGACCTCAGTTTCCTCTTCTGGAAAATGGGGGTTCATTCCTTGAGTGGTCCCCAGTGTTGATAGAGCACCTACAGCGTGCAGACCGACACCCTGCCCTTGGGGAGCGGGTTGTTGTCGGCATGCTGGTGGCATTTGGGCTCATTTTTCCATTTTTCAGGTTTGGGTTTTCCTGATTCATTTGCAGCCCCTTATGCTAGCTTTGCCTGCTTGTCATTACGTCATTACCTTCAGGGGTCTTTAACACTTTGTCTTCCACTCTCGGTGAATCATCTGAAAACCGTCTTGGTTTGGGGGAAAGTTGGGCAGCCTCTCACTCATCCCTGCGCCTGTATGTCACATTTGGGGCCCCCGGGGTCACGTGACACTCCCCCCCTTTCCTTTATTTGTCTGTCTTCGAAAATGTGTCCGCTTTCCAAGTCATTTTGCCTTTTCTTAAAATCTTTAATGTGTTTTCAGCGTGTGCTTGTCCGAAGCTTACTCATACAACACGATATTTTTACCATTGCTAATGGGGTATTTCTAGCAGCTCTGGCAGCACCAGATGATTCCTAAAACCACAAGTTTTCTGAACGGCTTGGCTCCAGTCACCTGCTCCGTGATGCCATCCGGACCCCTCGATTAAGATCAGAACCCCCACTTCCACTCCCAGTCCTCTTAACTTGCTGTATTTGTTGCCACATAGCACTTGCCACCTTGGAACTCACTCTATTTTTATTGTCCCTGTCGCCAATTAGTATGTCAGCCCTGCGAAGGTGAGGATTTCTGTCTCCTTTTCCCCACATACCTGCCGTGCCCGGAACAGGCCCCTGGCACACAGTAGCTGCTCTGTAAATATCTGTTTAATAGTTGAGACCCAATAGGCAACAGTAACAAAGGAATGACCATATTTTGACTGTCATGAGGGGCCAGGGTCAGTTTCCTTTCGGAATATAAGTCTTTGGGTTAGTCAATGATTTGCAAACTCCTAGGTACTAAGTCTCCTCTTCCCTTAATAAGCGAGCAGAATATTGAGCCTCTCCTTGGTAGCTAGCTGACATGAGCACTCTGCTAGGTTGATCTCTGAATCATCAGGCAGCCCGTGGGTGGGTACTGTTATTATCTGCACTTTACAGTGGAGGAAACTGAGGCACCAAGGGTTAAGCACCCTAACCTACAGACACACCCCCAAAAGTAGGAAAGCTGGGGTGTCTGCAGGCCCTGCCTGGATTCTGTCTGCATCCTGGATCTCTAGGATCTGAGGATTTGGAGGATTTCTGCTCTTAGGGAGAGCTGTGGGAAAGGAACCTTTGAGAAGGGGAGAGAGGGTGGCAGACCCTGAGGCCGAAAAGCCAAGGGAGGGATGAATCTAGACTGTAGACCGAATGGCTGTGAGGAGGGGGGGTGTCAAGAGGGTGGGGGATGGAAGGAGCAGGGCCGCGAACAGAACCCTGGTATCCTGCCCCCGATTCGTGCGTGACCATGACCGTGTCCGTGGACCAGTGCCTTCTGTGAGCACCTGCTTCATACCCAGCCCTGTGCAGGCATGACCCTGACTGCCCGACCCCGGGATGGAGGCGCCCCAAGGTGGGGGCGGGTGGGCCTCACCTGAGTCAGAGTGAGGGGGGCCAGGCACCCACTTTTTATTCCCTTTCTTCTTTCTTTGCTTTATTCTGCTATAGTTGACATTGTTTCCAACTTTTTTTTTTTTTTTAAGATTTTATTTATTTATTAGAGAGAGGAAGCATACGGGAGTGGAGGGGGGCAGAGGGAGAGAGAGAATCCCAACCAGGCTCGATCTCACGACCCTGAGATCGTGAGCCAAAATCAAGAGTCAGAAGCTTAACCAAGTGAGCCACCCAGGCACCCCTTGGTTCCAGCTTCTTAGGGGGCGCGCTTGGCTTGTTCATTGCTAGCTTCTCTCTTTTCTTTGTGCATTTGTAGAAACAGGTTCTCCCTCGAGCTGCTGCCAGCTGTGCTCCCAGGCTCATCCCTTTACCTTCATCTGGGGATTCCTTTTGCCTCTCTTCTGGGCTAGACTTTTGTCTTTGACCTGATAGCTCCCTTTGTCTTCATTCACCGCTTCATTTTGGTGAATCAAATCCTCCTCCTGTAGCTTCCTGAGAAGGGTTCCCGGACATGTATTTTTGTTTTTGCAAACTTGCACCTCTCACAGAAAGGTTTTTTTGTTTTTGTTTTTTTTTTAAGATTTTATTTATTTATTCGACAGAGATAGAGACAGCCAGCGAGAGAGGGAACACAAGCAGGGGGAGTGGGAGAGGAAGAAGCAGGCTCCTAGCGGAGGAGCCTGATGTGGGGCTCGATCCTGTAACGCCGGGATCACGCCCTGAGCCGAAGGCAGACGCTTAACCGCTGTGCCACCCAGGCGCCCCTCACAGAAAGGTTTTAAGCAGGGGAGTTGATACGGTCTGATTTATGTTTGGAGCGATCTCTCCAGCTACCATGGAAAGGATGGAGCCGGAAGAGCTAAACTAGGCCATTGGAGCCAAGTGCGGAGGCTGGAGCAGCTGTGCCTTTGAGGAGAGGTCCCAGCTTTCCAGAAACCCACAGGGTGGAGGCGAGAGAGGCCCTCACCCAGGTCATTGTCATTCAGCAATGACAGGTGACAGGGGCGGCCAGAAGAGGCCTCAGGAGGAAGAGATCCCGAATAGCTTGGGAGGATACGCCAACCTGCCTCCGTCCTGGGAGCAGGATTTCCACACGTGGAGTTGGCTGGAACCAGCCGGCTTTTCCCAAGAGGTCCCCAGTAGCACATGTAAAGACAGACAGCGTGGCGGTGTTAGGAGCCGGTTCAAACCAACATGCATTACACACCCCTGATGGGCTAGGGCGTTCCTTCTCAGATGTGCCTACGAATCCCCTAGAGAGCTGTCCAAGTGCCCGTTCTGCGGGTGTAGGGCAGCAGGAGAGCCTACATTCCTAACACACTTCCCGGGGACTCCTGCTCCAAGGAGCTGACTTAGAGGAGCCAAGCGCCTGAGCTGTTCGAAAAGCTGGGGATCCCACAGTGAAATGAAATAGGCAGAAATACCGGCCCTGGAGGGAGCTGTTCGGGAGGGGAAACTGACAAGAAACTTTATCAACAACGTTTCTAGCATATTAGATAGGGATATGTGCTCAGAAAAAAATAATAAATCGGGAAGAGAAAGGCGAGTGTCTGGCTGTCAGTGAGGGGGACGGCCGTGTTTGAGGACACAGTAAGATGATCCGCACAGAAGTGGCGCTCAGTGACTAAAGCTGCCTGCCGCTTCAGAACTCCGGCCGCAGAGCCGGGTCTGAGAGCGATCGCTTCGCCATTCTGTGCCTCCACGTCCTTGAAATGAGGTTAAGAATAGTGAGGTGATGTGAAAATTCAATGAGTTAATATTCGTAAAACACCTCAAGCAAAGCCTGGCTCCCAGTGATGCCTGGGTGTGAACTGCCATTGTGATCAGTTTCTCTCTTAATATATTCAGGCGGGTCATGGTGGTTTATTTGGATGTCTGCCCCCTTTCTCACGAGCTCCTCCTGGTGAGCTCAGTGTCATCTCTGTGTGCCCAGACCAGCTCCGAGCCAGCAAGCAGGAGGACCTTGGAATGTCAGATAAGGGAAGTGAACTGGATTCTCGAATGGTTGGGGGCATTCCTCGAAGTGTCGATCGTGTGGTTCAGTTCCTTACTAATTTTATCTGTTCAGCCCACCTCTTATGGAGAGATACATTGCAGTTTCCCATCACAGTTGTGGATTTGCCAAAGTGTTTGCCATTCTGTTCTTTTTGCTTTATATATTTTGAGGCCATCATGTTAGCACGAATGTTGAGAACTTTTGTATATAACGGGTCAGTTTGTTTCATTACCATCTTTGTGCCTACTAATACCTTTTGCTTTTGTCAGCTGTTACTTTTTTTTTTAAGATTCTATTTTGAGGGACGCCTGGGTGGCTCAGTTGGTTAAGAGTCTGCCTTTGGGCGCACCTGGGTGGCTCAGTCGTTAAGCATCTGCCTTCGGCTCAGGGCGTGATCCCGACGTTCCGATCGAGCCCCACATCAGGCTCCTCCGCTGGGAGCCTGCTTTTTCCTCTCCCACTCCCCCTGCCTGTGTTCCCTGTCTCGCTGGCTGTCTCCCTCTGTCAAATGAATAAATAAAAATCTTTTTTTTTTTTTAAAGATTTTATTTATTTTATTCGACAGAGATAGAGACAGCCAGCGAGAGAGGGAACACAAGCAGGCGGAGTGGGAGAGGAAGAAGCAGGCTCATAGCGGAGGAGCCTGATGTGGGACTCGATCCCACAACGCCGGGATCACGCCCTGAGCCGAAGGCAGACGCTTAACCGCTGTGCCACCCAGGCGCCCCGAATAAATAAAAATCTTAAAAAAAAAAAAAAAAGAGTCTGCCTTTGGCTCAGGTCATGATCCCAGGGTCATGGGATTGAGTCCCGAGTCAGGCTCCTTGCTCAGTGGGGAGCCTGCTTCTCCCTCTGCCTGCTGCTCCCCCAGCTTGTGCATTCTCTCTCTCTCTGACAAATAAATAAAATCTTTTAAAAAAAGATTTTATTTGGAGTCATGTCCATGCCCAATATGGGGCTTGAACCCACAATCCCAAGATCCAGAGTTGCATACTCTACTGACTGAGCCAGCCAAGCACCCCTCATTACTGTTTGTTTTGTTTTGTTTTGCTTTTTTTAATGATATCGTCTCTCTTCTGTTTGTCTCTTGGTTCATATTTGTCTGGTCTTTTTCCATTTTTTTACATTTTCAGTCTTTCTGGGTCATGCTGTTTTACAATAAATGGATCTTCATGATGCATTCTCTGAAAGCTGACCTAGTGGAGGGCCTCGTGGAGAGCTCAGTGTGTGAGAAGTTAGACAATTCTGCCCCAATGTGTGAAACAGAGTTCACCCTGCCAGGCCTCATAAAGTTTGGGACTTGTTGCTGCAGGGAGGGAGCTTTGATCCATCCATTCAGTCCCATGCTGGGTGCTGCTGGGGACACCATGATGACCCTGATTGTTCTGGCCCTTCTGGGTTCACTGTCGCCTAGAGGAGACAGATCCAGCCCTAGACAGGGATAACTCAGAGTGGGCAGGGCTGGGACTTGGGAACCCAGAGGTCGTCCTCTGTGCAGGTGGCAGGTTTCCAGGAAGGGAGCTGGGGCAAGCCCTCTCTGTTAAAGTTACATTTGAGCACAGATGAGAATGAAATAAGGAACTGAGCCATGTGGAGATCTGGGGGGAAGGAATTCCAGTTAGTGAAAACAGCAAATGCAAACACCACGGAAGGGAAGAGCTTGTGACTTTAGCAGAATAAAAAGCTGGGCGATGTGGGAGCCCAGAGGTGGAGTCTGACCCAGACTGGGGGCAATCGGCCTCTTGGACAAGGGAATGGGGGAATGGCTGAGCTAGGACGCCAGAGAGTGTATAGTAAAGCAATAATAAGAGCACAGCAATCCCGAATCAGATTTTTTGGATTCACAGCCCAGCTCCAACTCACACCAGTTCTCTGTGGGTAACCTGTCCTGCTTCAGTTCCTTTATCGCTACAGTGCAGACGATAATAGCTTCTGCTGAGAATCAGACAGGGCCTAAGAACTCCAACCACTCTCTATACCAGATCTGGTGCCCACCTGGGTCCACTGGGGGTGTGGAGGAGTGGGGAGGGTGAAGCTGGACCTGCTGGGTACCCGGGCTTTTAAAGCAAGGGCGCTGGGGAGTCATGGTAGATTTTGAACAGGGTAGGGACGGGGTCAGGTTTGTGCTTTAAGAAAACCCTTCCGGCCTTGACGTGCAGGGTGGTTGGAAGCAGGCAAGGCTGGGGCAGGGTGGTCGGAGGACCGGTGACATCTGTGGTGGAGCCCCCTTTGGGTGTCTCTTGAATCGTCCTGACATTGAAAGGATCTAAACAACCGCTGTTCAGTAGAAATATAATGAGAGCCGTATGTGTAATTTAAAATCTTGTAGCAGCCACGTTTTTAAAAAGTCAAGAGATGAAGTTAATTTTAAGTATTTTAACTAAATTATATCCTAAGTATTATCATTTTTAACAGGTAATTAATATTTAAAAAGCATTGTCGGGGTATTTGATATTCTTTTCTTGTACTAAGTCTGAGTCAGATTTGGGGCGCTTGGTTGGAAAGGCTGAACGGAAAGGTGCGTTTGGCCACACAGCCTGAGCCTTGACTGCCAAGCCCAGAAGCTGAACTCAGTGCCGAGGGAGTCGCCAGTCGCCGCAGGGTTCTGCCATTTGTTCTTCAAGGATGAAGTGATTCCGCTGCCTGGTTTACCCCGGAGGGAATCTCGGTCTTCAGGGTTCCCAAACAAACCTGGGCGCTTATCTTTCTGCCCGTTTCCTTCCGCCCTCGAGTCTCAATCCCGGAGCTGCTTGGCCCTTTAAATCTCAACTGTCAATCAGGGCTCCTGTTTAGAGGGAACGTCGTGTAATAAGCCTCTCCTTGAATAACGTAGCGTCTGTCCTGGCCTTGTTCCTCCGTTTTAGCAAGAAGTTGGGAATTGTTCCACGCTCTCTTAACACTTCACTGTTTCCACACCCCCTTCACCTCTCGCCTACTCCTCCCTCTTTCGAAGTTAGGCCCCTTCGCCAAGGCATTCCTTATATGGGCACGGCCCCGAACGGCAGCCGCTCATTGGCTGGGGGCGTCACGCGCGGGTCTGTCAACAAAGGGGCGGAGGGAAACTAGTCGCGCGCCTGTCCGCGCGAAGTCTGGAGGGAAGGAACGAGGGGGCGGGCCCTCTTCCTTCGTGCGCATGCGTGTGTGTTGCCACCCTCTCCCGCCGCTGGGGGGGCGGGGCTCACGGATGAGGGTACTTTGGGGGCGTGTCTAGGTTTCGAGGGTCGACTGAGTGGGTTGGGGGGGCGGTTGCAAAATTGGGGGGCTCCCTTTGCCGTTAAGCGGTATTTTGGGGCTTGAAATGTTTGCGTGGGTGTGGGGGATACTTGGGGTTCCCTGGAGCTTAGGGAGAGCCTTGGGGCTTGGGTTTGGGTTCTTTTGTAGTGTGGAAGTTTTGGTTGTCTTGTAGGGGTCTGCTTTGTGGTTGGGGATGTTTGGTGGTTATGTGATTTGGGGAGCTCATGGGGAGACTTAGAAGCAAAGTAAAGAATCCAGGAGTGCCAAGTCTGGAGCCAGAACACCTGGGCTTTCGCCTTTCTCGAGTCCTTCCTACCTGTTTGACCAGCGATTTGGGGTTAAACCTTTCTGTGCCTCATTTGGACACTGGGACTAATACACTGCTTGCTCCAAGGGGACCAGGGAGGATTAGCCGGAATTGTTAGAACAGTACCTAATAAGCTCCAGTGAGCCATCCAGTAAGCACGTGTCATTGGTGAGGATTCTTTGGGAGTGTTTGGGGGTTTTTGGGGCTTTGAGAAATATGTGGTTTGGGATTAGTCTTATGTGTTAGGGAGCTTTTATGTTTTCGTGAGGGTTTTTTTGCAGTTGGGGGGGCTTCTATTAGGAATTAGGGAGTACATGTGGAGATTTAGAAAGTGTTTGAAGGGGAGTATAGGATTTCAGGAAACTGGTCTTTTGGGGCATGTGTGAGGTTGGGAGATTGCTGTGTATGTTGGAGTTCTTGGAAGACAAGGGATTTGGGAGGCGTTCCTTGAGATTGGGGCCTTCTGTGCTGGAGGGGATATTTATAGGTTTAGAAGTTTAAATTAGGATTTGAAAGGGTCTGGATATTTGGGGGAGGGCATTTATCTTCTGGAGATAAAGGTAGGAACAAATTGGAGGATTTCAGGGGGTAGCCAAGTTGTAGAGAGATATCTATAGAAAATGGCTTTTGCTGTGTTCACGTCTATTCCTGGGCATTTAGATTTATTGGTGGATGGTAAACTTAGCCATCTATAGGTGGGGTCAGTCTATACTGCAGGGGTTAGCAGACTTTTACTATAAAGAGCCAGATAATGAGTGTTTTAAGCTTTGCAAAGCCATATGTCCTCCATTGCAACCGCTCTGCCATTGTATTGTGAAAGCAGCCATAAATAGATGAGCATGTTTCAATAAAACTTTATTGGCAAAGACAAGCAGTGTGCCATAGTTTGCTGACCCCTGGTCTATGGGCATGTGGAAGGTTTGAGATTTGGAGAGTATTTTGGTTTCAAGCTGCCTGGAGGGAGATGGGCACAGGGAATGATTGAGATGGAAGGATATGCTGCCTGTTGGGGCTGCAGTAGAGAGTGGTCATGTCAGACTCATTAGCAGAATTGCCTCCAGATTAGGTCACGCACAAAGTTGTTGTAAAATAAAATGGTCATTGTTAAGAGAGCCCTGAATGGAAAAGTCCTGAAACCAAGTTTGAGGGCCTGGTTTTATGATAAGTCACCCTTCCCCACTTGGTCTACCTGTGTGCAGCTTGAAGAGGAAACTAGACGAGAACAGGCCTTCTTAGCCTAGAGATCTGTGCCTGTGCTTAGGGGAAGTCATTACCTACACAGTCTTGTGCAAGTGGGTGCGTTTTTCTGGGTGAGGTTACACAGCTTTAAGAGTTTCTCAGGGAGCCCCGGGACCGAACAAAGTGAAGAGCCGATTTCTTTATTCTTTTTTTTTTTTTTTTTTTTAAGATTTTATTTATTTATTTATTTTAGAGAGCACCAGAGAGAGTACATGAGCAGGGGAGAGGAGCAGAGGGAGAGGGACAAGCAGACTCCGTGCTGAGTGCAGAGCCCGACGCCGGGCTCGATCCCACGACCCTGAGATCACGACCTGAGCCGAAACCAAGAGTCGGATGCTCAACTGACTGAGCCACCCAGGCGCCCAAAGAGCCAATTTCTTAAGGGCCTGGCTGGCTCTGACCTCAGATTTTCTTCCCCTGCCCAGCCTACTTCATTCCTTCCTCCGTGGGCTCAAGTAGCCATAGCTGTGGGCCGGGCTGGGAATTCTTGTCTTTTCAGGAACTGGCTACTGGGTGAGCAAATGGAAGAAGGAGGAGCTGTCAGTTGGTACTTTCACTTAAGTTATGCCTGCAGGAAGCCTCTGGATCATGAGTGAAGGCAGTTGGGCCGTGGAGTATGACCTGCAGGGTTGGAACAAGCTGCCGGCTTTACTTACATTCTGGGTGTTTTGTTTTATTTTGTTTGTTTCTTTGTTTATTATTTATTTATTTAAAGATTTTATTTATTTGGAGAGAGAGAGAGAGTTGATTGCAGGCATAAGCCAACAGGGGAGGAGCTGAGGGAAAGGGAGAGAACCTCAAGCAGACTCCGTGCTGAGTGAGGAGCCTGACATGGGGCTCGATCTCACAACCCTGAGATCATGACCTGAGCCGAAACCAAGAGTCAGAGCCTCAAGTGGCTGCACCACCCAGGCGCCCCCATTTTGGGTGTTTAAAGACCAGCTCTCATTCCCTCTGCAACCCTCCGTTTGCTCACCTGTGCAGTGGGACAGGAATAGAGTTCTCGGTGGGCTAATTTGGTCAGTCCCCTCAGGAGTTGAGGTTGGGGTGGTAGGAGGAGGGCAGGCTATTCCCCCAGCTCCCCAACCTCCTCTTTCCTGTCTCCAGGTGGCCTGTGGAGCATCCCCTGACCATCCAGGTCCCGGAATGCGGTGAACCCCTGCCTGCCTGCTACCGTTCCCCAGGATGGACCGTGGTGGCCTCCTGCCCTTCCAGCTGTGGTGCCCCCGGCCCTTTGGCACCTACTCACAGAACCAGCCACGCCCGCCTACCGCAGCCCTCAAGCCGTCGGCCTGCCCAGAGCCGGGCAGCGGGGCCGAGCCAGACCACGAGCCTGCCCACTCTGAGAACACCCCACCCACCTTGGCCACGGAGGCCCCTGCCTCCCAGCCGGCCCCGCTCCTCTCGGCAGCAGCTGCTGGCGATGAGGGGCGAGTCCTGCTGGACACGTGGTACGTCATCAAGCCCGGGAATACAAAGGAGAAGGTGGCCTTCTTTGTGGCCCACCAGTGTGGTGGGGGCAGCCGGGCCAGCTCCATGAAGGTCAAGGGGCACTGGGGCAGTGACAGCTCCAAGGCCAAGCGGAGGAGGCGCTGTCTGGAGCCTACGAAGGCTCCCCCGGACCCTGGGGGCCCAGAGGCACCCCCTGCTGCTGAGGGGGCCCCAGCCTCGGCTGGCGAGGACGTAGACCTGCTCTCTGTGGCTGAGATGGTGGCGCTGGTGGAACAGCGGGCCGCCCTGGCGCTGCAGAGCTACCCACGCCCCGGCACCCCGGCCCCTGTGGTCTTCGTGTCTGCCGAGCAGGGCGGGCCCACCAAGGGGCTGGGGTCCGAACGGCGTTCCGGGGGCGGAGACTGCAGCCGGGTAGCCGAGGCGGTGGCCCACTTCGAGGCCCAGCGGGACAGCCCTCCAGCCAAAGGCCTCCGCAAAGAGGAGCGGCCTGGGCCAGGCCCCGGGGAGGTACGCATCGCCTTTCGGATCTCCAATGGCCGAGAGCCCCGCGCCCCCGACGGCAGCTTGCCCAACGGTAGCGGGGGCCGGCCCGGTTGTGCCTACCCTGGCAGCCCAGGCCCGGGGGCCCGAGCCAAGGACAAGATCACCTGTGACCTGTACCAGCTCATCAGCCCATCCCGGGACGCCCTCCCCAGCAACGTGGAGTTCCTCCTGGCGCGGGCGGATGAGGCCAGTGAGGGGGAGACGCCGGTCCCTGCCAGGCCCGAGGACACTCCCCCGGCCCCCCCTCCGCCCCCTGCCCGGGACTGTGGAGCGTCAGGCTTCCACGTGGATGTGGTGGTGACGGGGGTGGTGGACGAATGCATCTTCTTTGGCAAGGACGGCACCAAGAACGTGAAAGAGGAGACAGTGTGCCTGACAGTCAGCCCCGAGGAGCCGCCCCCACCCGGCCAGCTCTTCTTCCTCCAGTCCCGCGGTCCAGACGGGCCCCCCGAGCCACCCCCGGCCGACTCCCCGGCCACCGCGCCAGGCCCGGACGATGCCGAGGGGACAGCGGACACGTCCCTGTGCCGCCTCTACCGACACGTGTCCCACGACTTCCTGGAGATCCGCTTCAAGATCCAGCGGCTGCTGGAGCCGCGACAGTACATGCTGCTGCTGCCCGAGCACGTGCTGGTGAAGATCTTCAGCTTCCTGCCCACGCGGGCCCTGGCGGCCCTCAAGTGCACCTGCCACCACTTCAAGGGCATCATCGAGGCCTTCGGCGTGCGGGCCACAGACTCGCGTTGGAGCCGCGACCCCCTCTATCGTGATGATCCTTGCAAGCAGTGCCGCAAGAGATACGAGAAGGGGGACGTGTCGCTCTGCCGATGGCACCCCAAGCCCTACCACCACGACCTGCCTTACGGACGTTCCTACTGGATGTGCTGCCGCCGAGCCGACCGCGAGACGCCCGGCTGCCGCCTGGGTCTGCACGATAACAACTGGGTGCTGCCCTGCAATGGCCCAGGCAGCGGTGGCGGTGGCGGCGGGGGCCGGGCTGGCAGGGAGGAGGGGAGGTGAAGCCGGGGGAGGGGGGGGGAGAGCCCACCATGCCCACCCCCTCCCCCCTCCCCCGGGAGCCGAGGGCCAGGACTGGGGTCACCAGCCTGTACCCCCAGTCCAGGCAGCGTTGATCCCCCTCCAGAACTGAGATGGGATTCAGGGGGATAATTGAGAAAGCACTCTGATCGACTGACCCCTATTGGTTTTCTACTCTTCAGACCCAGGGCCGTGGACCCTCAAGTAGGGTGTTTTTTATCAGCATCTCAACTTCTTCTCCGTTCAGCCCCAACCCCCTCCCTGCCACTCTACACCCCAGGGACCCACCAGCAGGGAGCAGAAGGCAGCTAATTTTGGTACTCCGCAAGGGTTCCCCCATTCTGGCCCCCTTCCGCCCGAACCCCCCCCCCTTCTTTGTCTCTGGAGCTCTGTTCTCCTGAGAGGCTGCAGGGCGCAAGGTTGGTACCTCCTTTGACCTACCACACCGGGGCTCACCTCCTTTTTAGGAATTGGGGGCCAGTAAGATCACAGATCAGCTGTGGCACTTTTCATGGCAGCCGGCCATTTCTAGACGTTTTCCCCCATTAAAACAATAAAAATCACTGTTTTCTCCTTAACCTAAAGCTACCGGTCTCTTCACTTCCCCCCAAGGGGAAGAGAACAAAAAAAAAAGTTGAAGTATAAAGATTCCCCTCCTCCCATTACTGAAGGTGTTGCCATTGCTTCTCCCCCCCCCCAAAAAAAAAAAGCTGTGAAGCCCTTTGCCTCGCTCTTGACAGCGTGGGGGGCCGGTGGGCAGGGACTGTGGCTTTGAATTTCTGGATTGTTTTTCCTTCCACTCTGGATATTCGTTCAGGCGTTGGGGTCTCTCCAGCCCTGGCCACATGTGTTTCTTTAGAATCCTTTGGTCAACGGAGACCTTGATTTTCAGGCAGTTTGGTCTGGGATATTTTCGTTTGTTCCATTTGGGATTTTTTTTTGTTGTTTTTGTTTTTTTCATCCTTGTGGTTCTGGAAGCTTCTGGTGTGTGGCATCTGACCAGTTTTGAATTGGTCCTTTCTATAAAATCAATATTTATAAGGCTGGGCCCAGACTGGTTTGTGTGTTGTTCAGGGAGGGGGTCGGGGAGAGAAGGGAGCCACGGAGCGCTGCATGGTGAGCCGGAAAAGATTGGGAGAAGGATCCTTAGCCAAGTCTCTTAGCTCGAGATTATTTTTGACTCTTCATCTGTGTCAGTTTGGATTCAAAAATCTCAAAATAGTAGTAGCTTAAACAAGATAGTTTTCATTTCTTTAGAACTCCCGAGTGGGCAGATATGGTGGCCCTGAAGTCATCAGGCACTTCTGGCTCCCTGTCCTTTGGCCGTGCTAGAGCTCTGACCAGCACCAATTTGCAGGAAGAGAAGGCTCCTTCCTCCCAGAAGTACTACACTATACTTACACGTGCATCTCACTGGTCTGAACTTGAGCCATATGGAAGGGCTGCAAGGGAGACTTGGGACGCACAGTTTTTCAGCTGGATACATTATGCCCAACAAAAAACAACTTACTGAAGATCCCTGTAATTAAAGCTTCAAAACAGTCAATTATTTACTAAATAAAAAAGGAATTAAGTCTTTAAAAAAATTCAAGTATAAAGGAAGAGGGAAGAATGGATAGTGAGAGGTAATTAACAGTCTCTGACATTTCTTTTAAGATTGATGGATTTGACAGAGCGAGCGCATTGGGGGAGGGGCAGAAGGAGAAGGAGAATCCCAAGCAGCCTCGGCACTGAGCGTGGAGCCGGAGGCAGAGCTCAATCCCATGACCCGAGCCAAAATCGAGAGTGGGATGCTTAACCGACCAGAGCCACCCAGGCGCCCCAACAGTTTCTGACATTCTTATCAGGGAATAAAAATGACCAGAGAGCCTAGGATGTATCATAGTAGTTATTTAATAGTTAGACTAGAATCAGAGAGACCTGGGTTTGAGTCTTGGCTTGGCTTTGTGGGATTTCAGTTTTCTTTAGAGGGAGGGGCCAGATTATTTGAACTCTCCTGCTGAAAAGAGGTAGTAAAAAAAAAATAAATAAAAGCACCAACTAGCCAATATAATACAGTTAAAGGATACACCACACCAAAAATTTCAGAGGAGGGGACATGGGACCCTGAAGCCACTTCTGCTCTCAGGGCATTTGCTTGTGCCGACAAACTTGGGTTTCCTGTTTGTAGTCTTATTGAGATAAGCAGGCGGAAGTCAAGGCCAAGGTGGGGAATCTAATAGGAGCTGGGATCCCACCAACACTGCAGAGATGTTCTAAACACTGACGGGGCACAAGACCAAAGGAGAGAAGAAAGTGGCCCCTGAGACCGTGTGGACACAGGCTGGCCCTCAGCTCAGGTTTGTGGCATCATCTGTGTGTTCGGTACTTCTGAGCTTGGCTGGCAGAAAGAGAAGTCCTCTGGGGTAAGGAACTGTTATCTAGAATCACAATGATTTTTCAGACAATGAGCAGCCCACAGTCAAGTCACCCAACATGCTTGGAAATAAAGCACCACGAGCAAGAACCAGCAGACACAACAGCAAAAGCCGGCTCACAAGGGCTTTGGACCGTGAACCTGCCAGTCATGGCAGGGGCAGGTTTCCCCCACTTTATGAAAGCTCAAATTACACCACTTCACTTTTATAAAGGACCTACCTTAGTACAGTAACGGCTTTTTTAATAAAAGTGAAAATCCTCTTCAGATCTCTTTCTGTTAGTAAGAACAGGTACTAAGGTAGGTCTTTTCTTTTTTTTTTTTTTTTTTTTAAGATTTTATTTATTTGGGTGCCTGGGTGGCACAGTCGTTAAGCGTCTGCCTTCAGCTCAGGGCGTGATCCCAGCGTTCTGGAATCGAGCCCTGCATCAGGCTCCTCCACTGGGAGCCTGCTTCTTCCTCTCCCATTCCTCCTGCTTGTGTTCCCTCTCTCACTAGCTGTCTCTCTCTCTGTCAAATAAATAAATAAAATCTTAAAAAAAAAAAAGTATTTATTTGTCAGAGACGACACAAGCAGGGGGAGCAGCAGGCTCCTTGCTGAGCAAGGAGTGCGAAGCAGGACTCGATCCCAGGACCCTGAGATCATGACCTGAGCCAAAAGGCAGAGGCTTAACCAACTGAGCCGCCCAGGCATCCCCTAAGGTAGGTCTTTTGTGAAAGTGCAGTGGTGTGACACAAACTTTTGGAAAGTGGGGGGTGCTCAGCGTTCACGGCTTACGAAAGATTCCATAGGATCGCTCCGTTTTCAGCGAGCAAGGCAAACGTGTAGAAGAGCTTAGAAATCTCTGCAGGCAACCCAGAACTAAATAATAGCCTAGCAGATGGGAAAGGGAAAAAGCCCCAGACACAAGAACTCAAAGTAAAAACTCAGTGGCTGGCCTCAATAGCAAACCAGACACAAGTGAAAAAATGATTGATTGAACTAGAGGGAGGTCCAAAAAGTAGCACAGAGGCAGAAACAAACAAAAAGAAAACAAAATATGGAAAAAAAAAAAAGGAAGATAGAGTGAGAATGTCTATAACACATTCAGTTGACCTTCTAGAATGAGAAGAGACAATGGTACCAAGATAATATTTTAAGACAGGATGGTTGTGAATTCCGGACTGATGGATGACACCGATAAGGCCCATCCGTAATAAGCAGCGTGAATTTTAAAGAAAAGTGCACCTAGACCCGTGATGGGCAGCCACTGATTTCTCTGAAGCTGTTTCAAGTGAAAAATGAGAATCCCGACAGTCCCTCAAAAGATCGGTTTGTGAGACGTCAGCACCTAGAGTGCTCAGGCATTGTGCTGAGCAGATAAACCTAGGGACCCCGTCAAGAGTATGAAGTCTGGGGGAGGACGGGAGCTGGGGAAAACATCGTGCCAAGCGGCAGCAGCAGCCTCAACTGTGAAACGGGCTAATGATCCCTGCCCCAAATTCCAGGGGGGAAAGTGAGCATCAGGCCCCCTTGCCTTGTGCCTGGTACGCAGTCCTCAATCGTGCATCGTGCATCGAGAGCCAGGGGCGTAACAGCACATAGCTCCCCGTCTCTGATAACAGGGGTGATGGTCTTACCTACTTTCGGGGTGGCTGTGAGAGAAGGGGAGATGGGGTGCTCTCATGTGCCTGGCACTGCTCCTGCCACACGAGAAATGAATGAACAGGAGCCGACCCGGTGGTTGGAGAGCCTTGCCGCCCTGGCTGTTGAGGTCTGACAATTTCCGGTTCTAAACTCGGGGCTCACGCCACCTCCCCCACCAACCCCGCTCTAGCTTGCAGTCAGTTCAGCCTCAGGAGGAGCTACCCTTTGCCCACCAGCTGTTGGTCCAGCACAGGTGATCTCTGTAGATGGGACATGAGGTAGGAGTTGCAGCTGAGGGTGAGCACGTGAACTCCGTAAACAACCGGGTCAGAATCCTCAGCCCTCCCGCCTCCATTGCAAAAGGGGAACGGAAGTTGTACCTGCCTCAGGACTTGGGCGGAGACTACGTGAGCTGATGCGGGTAAAGTGCTCACGGTGCCTGGCACACAGTAGGTGCCCAATAGGTGTCAGCTTCCGTGGAAAACGACGAACGAGGACCTCCTATTTATCCTCTCTCCTTTGAGATCCTGAGCTTCAGCCCGTGAGTTCTCCTGAGTCTTCTCCAGCTGGCTTGGAAGCCTAGTGCTCACCTTCGCTGTGTAACCCTCCATCCTGGCCTGGTCTCCCCGATGCCCACCAGGGCTTCATCAAAGTCACAAAACCAGCAGGCACGGAACCTGGCAGAGGTCTCCCTTTCTAGGCGCCCTCCATTTTATTATTTTCTTTTGAGTAGGTAGGTTTGCTAAGCCGCTGGGAACGCCCCACACTGTATCCTTAAGGACCCCAACTTCGCTGATCGGGAGACTCCCTCTGGTGCTCATTACAGAGTCCCAGCCCTCCCTGGAGTTCTGATTCAGCAGGTCCGGGGTGGAACCAGGGAGTCTGCATTTTTTATTAAGCACCCCCGTTGAGTCTGAACCTTAGGTGGGTCGAGAAGTACTTCCCCAAGCCATCACTAGATTTTCAGCGACACCCACCATCTCACACTCCCATACCCACAACTGAAAGGGAAAGGACAGTTTGGTAGACCTCGCTGGCAGTGAATCTGTCTCACTCATTCCCCCCACGAATACACTCAAACTGTCAAAACCTAACGTTTCCCAAGGTGTCATCTGAGGTACCCTAGTTCTAGGAGCTTCCCAATAGAGGGGGTCTGCGGTGAAATACTTTGGGGAAACAACACTGTATTCTATCTTACTCCTGAAAATTCACATTGTGCAATGAAGAAACTCATTTTATGTCTCATCCCTCATCTTCAGTCCCCTTTTTCATGCAACACCTAGTTATGCTAATTCTGTAGGATGTTTCACAGAAACACTGGTTTATTGCCCTTGGGTCTGGTTGATTCGAGTTTCCAAATATTGGCTTCCACCTCCTATGTTCCTGTTTCCACGCACATCCCCTGTGGACCCCACGTCCATCCATGGACATAAAAACATAAGCCGCGGAGAATTCATGTGGTGGGGTGGCGTTGCTGGCCCAGATGCCAGTCCAAGGTCTGCCGACTCTAAAACTGAGAACAGCCTTGGGCCCCCGCAATCCTTCAGACCTTCAGGATGGGGTCTAAGCTCTTATTCCTTTGGGTGTCGCCCCCACAGTGGTCTCGTCTCTTCCACGTCTTTAAAGAGTGGCAGCCTGAGAGTCAAAGGAAAGAGGGTGTTCGAATCATAGCATAAGTAGAACCAAAGAAAAGGATAAGCCAGCATACCCCAGGCAGCCTGGCCTGAGCTCCATCGGTTCCACGTGACCTTGGCACGTCCTGGCCGGGCATGTCTCCTTCAGAGTCAGCCACAGAGGCTAGAGCCCCAGATACTCGGCCAGGAACACGGCGAGGATGCGGCTCAGGTTGTGTACCGTGGGGGGGTGCAGGTTGGCCTCAGAGTCGTCCGGGGTGTGCCAGACGTCGGGGAAGGGCATAGAGATGAGGTGGATCACCGGGACCCCTGGCAGGAGAGAGGGGAGGCTCGGTCAGGCCGACGGCTGACCCAGGAGCCCAGCCCCAGGCCTGGGGAAACCCGCCTCACCCCCACCCAGAAGATGCTCTGTCCTGGCACTTGAAGAACTCTGAATGATGATTTTAAGCATGTGAGGGCAACATGTTAGTTAAAAAAAAAATTATATATATATATATATATATACACACACACACACATATCCAGTATATCTATTGTTCTCACACACAAACTAGAGAAACTCAAAGCGTAAGGGATTATGCAAAGACCAGAAGAAGGGAAAGATGTCTTTGACCTCATATTGCCAGGTATATTATTAGGCTCTTTTTCTCTTTATTGATAGCTTGCACGTTTTTGTTTTTTTTAACATTTTATTTATTTATTTGACAGAGAGAGCACAAGCAGGGGGAACAGCAGAGGCAGAGGGAGAAGCAGACTCCCCTCTGAGCAAGGAGCCCCCTGTGGGGCTGGATCCCAGGATCCTGGGATCATGATCTGAGCAGAAGGCAGACCCTTCTTCACCAACTGAGCCACCCAGGTGCCCCATAACTTGCACCTTAAAATTTTTTTTCTTTAAACTAATCTCTATGCCCAACGTGGGGCTCAAACTCATGACCCCAAGATCAAGAGTCAGGTGCTCTACCGACTAAGCCAGCCAGGTGCCCTTCTAGTCCAGGCCCTCTGTTAAGGCCACACACACCATTTTACCCTTACAGTAATCCTTTACAACAATCCTATATTTGCCCCTGTTTTATGGACGAGGACGCCGAGGCAGAGACAGGCAGAGTGATTTGCCTAGGGTCCTGCCTCTAGTAAATAGCACAGTGAGAATCTGAACCCGGGCCACCTGTCTCCCAAGTCTGTGTTGCTAACCCTGCACTACGATGGGTTCCCGTCCTCCGAGCGCTTCCCTCGGGGTCTGTCAAGATTCGCTAAATACCTGTCCCCCCCACTGGACAGGACCCGGGCAGATTATGGCCCATCACTGTATCCTAGACACCCGGCCCAGGACCTGCGCTGGGAAATAATCACTGAGAGAATCACTGAAGTAGACACAGTCAGGAATGGCAAATTTGGGGAATGAATAAATTAGGGAGTAAAAATTTTAAAAGCAGTTTTTAGTACTTACTATAATATGCCATGTACTTCGCGAGAAGGCATTTTACCTAATCTCATTCACGCCTCCCGACCCTGTGATTACAAATATATACAAACAGGTGTGTGTGTGTCTGTGTCTTTTCATTTTCCAGAAGAAACGCAGGAGACAGGCTCAGAGAGCCTGAGTAATCTGCCTTTGGTCAACCAATGGTAAGCGGCAGACGCTAGAACCCAAGCCTGTCCGATTCTTTTTTTTTTTTTTAAGATTTTATTTTTTTATTTGAAAGAGAGAGAGAGACAGCACAAGCCAGTGGGGAGAGGCAGAGGGAGAAGCAGACTCCTCGCTGAGCAGGGAGCCCGATGCGGGGCTCAAGCCCAGGACTCTGGGATCATGACCTGAGCCGAAGGCAGACGCTTAACCAACTAGGCCACCCAGGCGCCCCAGCCTGTCCGATTCTAAAACCTATGTTCCGAACCCCTCTACCAGATGTTGTCAGCCCTGGCTGTGCGACAGAATCATCTGGGAGTTTTGTAAAAGCAACGGAGAGACGTGAGATTGTGGTTCCGTGGGCCTGAAATGCAACTGGGCATTTTTCGAAGCTTGTCTGTGATTCTGAGGGGCTCCCAGGGCCTTGAAAGACAACAAGTCCTGGAATCTGTGATCACTGAGGCACCAATAGTAGTAGCTAACATTCTCTGAATGCGTACTGTGTGCCAGGCACTGTGCAAGTAACGTCTTTACGTGTATGAGCTCATTCGGTCCCCTCAACAAGTCTGAGATAGAGGCTCTTAGTGTCCCCATTCTACAGATAAGAAAGTCGAGGCACAAAGAAGTTCAGCAACTTGCCACCAGTCCCCAACCTTGGGAAGGGGCCAGGGCCAGGTCCCACCTGTCCCTCCCTTGGATGCCGCCCCCGCCCCACCATAGCAAGTACCTCGGCGGAGGAAGGGGATGTGGTCATCTTCCACAGAGCCAGGGGGCTCACCGGGCTGGAAGTACATCACTTCCTGGGGATGAGACTGTAGCAGGTTCATGCGGTGCAGACGCTTCTCTGGAGGTGGTGGGGATTAGAGAGCAAGGGTCAGCCCCCTCGGGGTCATAGGTCCTCCGGCTCACAGATCAGGGCAGGGCAGGAGGCCTGGGGGTGAAGCACTGATCATCCCCACAAGGATGTAGTTAGCTAGCCCTTACTGTAGGTTCACTGTGTTCCTGGGCTCCTCTATTCCCTCTGAGCCTAGGAGGTAGATACCCCTATTATCATTACTATCGTGCCCATTTTACAGATCAGAAATGGAGGCTCAGAGAGATGAAGCCACTTGCCCAGGTTCACCCAGCTGGGAAGAGGCAGAGCCAGAATTCAAACCCAGGGCTATCGGACCCAGAGCCTATGCAGAATCGCTGCACTTGATTGCTGAGGGATCTTTGTGTGTTTCTGCCCTAGTGCCTTAGAGAGAGAAGGGAGGTAGAGGGCAGGCTGGATGACCCCTCAGAGAACAGGTACCCGCCCCACCCGGCTGGCCCTCCCGCATCCCAGCCTGGTGCCTGCCCCCCCCACCCCGGTCACCCTTACCGATGCTCCGCAGCCGATGGAACCAGCGGGCCGTGTGAGGGAAATGACTGTAGAAGTTCGGATTCGGGGCACCCAGGAGATCAAGAAGCATGAAGAGCTCCTAGGGAGAGAGGCCAGGTGGGATGTTGCCAACCTTGCGTTGCCCTCTCCCTCCCTCACCGGAACCCAGTGGGTCCCCTGGTCTTACGATAGCCTGGATCCTGGTGGGGCCTGGGCTGTGGGGTGCAGACTCCATGAGCTGGGCCAGGTGCCGGGAGCCATAGAGGGAGTCCTGGGGCCCCCACTCCTTCAGTGCCTCTTCACCGTCTAAGAAGAGCAGCTGCAGAGTCACCGGGGCTTCCTGTGGGAGCCAGGGGTCAGGGCCAGCTCGAGTCCAGCCCTCGGCCTCGACCCATCCACATTTCCTGCCCACCTACACCGCCGAAGAGGGCAAACTAGGTCGCCTCACTCATACGGCGTGGGGGCCAGAAGTGCAGACTCTGAGCCAGACTGCCTGGGTTCAAATCCCGTAGCCGAGCAGTTACAGGTAAGTTACTAACTTCTCAAGGCATCAGATGACGAAGTGGGGTTAATAACAATTCTAATCATATGGTAGGATGCGAACCCAGGTCCTGGAATCGCGCCTGGCATATAGTAACTAAGAAGGGGCCGCTCTGATTATGATTGACTCCTTAGCTTCATTTACCAAAAGAGGCGGACCCACAAACCAATCATTATGGAGTGAAATGCACTTGCGACATATGCTTCCAAGAACTCTGGGGTTCTAAAGGAGCATGGGGAGGGAGTTGGGGATAACCTGGCCTGCGGAGCACGTTGGGTCTGCTGGGAAGGGACGTTTGCACGGAGGTGAGGGGGAGCTGGCCTGGCAAAATAGGGCCGCGGGGAGAGTGTTCCCAGGCAAGAAGCAGTATGGCCGAGGGTTGGCACCAGAGCCAGAATGCTTCGTGAAGAGGCCCGAGGGATGAGCAGATGCCAGGGAGCTTGGGCTTCGTGACGGGGGTTTGAACCATGGAAGGGGGTCTGAGCAGGGGAGGAACAGGAGAAGAGTTGTGCTTTGTTTCATTTATACGTTCCACACATTTCTCTTGATGTCCTCATTGATGCCAGGTAATCTTCTGGGCCTAGGGAATACAGCAGAAAACAAAAGCAGCCAAACCCCTGCCTCTATGGAGCTTGTTCTGGCTGGGGAGATGGACAAATACATCCATGTAAAGCACCGTAAATGCCTGGGATAGTGACGGGAGCTCTTTCAGGGTGGCTGGGAAACCATCTCTGAGGGGGTGATATCGGAGTGGACACTTGAATGAAGGGTGGGAGCCAGTCAGGAAGGTTATCTTCGAAAAGCGCATTCTAGCCAGAGCAAACAGCAGGTGCAAATGCTCTCAGGCGGGAGTGAGCCTTGTGAATCTGAGGAACACGGAGGAGGTGGGTGGCTAGAGTGGAACGAGGACGGACAGGGGTGGGAGAGGAGACTTGAGAGGTAACAGGGCACACCTTATGGGCCCTTGTAAGGACTCTGGCTTATGCCTGAAATGGGGTGGGAGCCGTGGGAGAGTTTTGGACAGAGGAGAGACGGGATCTGACATTCAGAGGAGGGAAAGAAATCTGTGACTGCGAGTGTGGAACAGAGGCAGGAAGACAAGTCCAGGCAGGGAAGAATGGGGGGCTTGGACTAGGGTCAAGGCAGCCCCGGCACCCCACCCTTTTCCCCATTCCTTACCTGCTCCTTGGCTCTACTCAACTCCCTGTCGAGGGCCTGGGCCAGCTCCAGCAGCAGGGCACAAGGCACAGCTGAATCTGTGGCCCCCACAAAGGGAGCCCCAGATGGGAAGAGCTTGGAGTCATAATGGCAGGCAAGGGTGAGGTGACGGGCAGCCCCTGGGTCCAGCGTGGCCACCACATTGCCGAAGTCCAGTGGCCCCAGGGGTGTTGAGGCCGTGAAGGGGTCCAGTTCCACATGCCAGCCTGCGGTCAGGGTCCGCAGTGTAGCCTCCAGGAACTAGTGGCAGGAGAGAGGTGGGAGGGTGGGTGGGGACTGGGGAGGAGGTCAGGAGAAGGGCCATGTGACCTGAGCCATGCAGAGCAGTTGGGCTGACTCATAACCCCCCGCTTTGGTGTAAGTCATTCCCTAGACATGCTTCTGCTGAGGGCCTACCGAGTGCCAGGTGTGTCGTGACCCTGCCTCTAGATGCCAAGACTAATCCCAGCTCACTCTTCGATAGCACTCACTGTGGGCCAAGCCCTGGTCTAGGAACCCTGTAGGAATAGGCACTATTGATGGCTCCATTTCACAGATGAGGAAACTGAGGCACAGAGAGGTTAAGAAACTAGTCCAAGGTCACACTCCAAGTGGCTGAGGTGGGATCTGAATTCAGGGGGTAAGTCTTCAAATGACTGGATGCTTTCTGGGAGGCAATATAGAGATGTTATTGTACCAGCTCTGGAGCCAACCTGAAATTCGGGTTGAAACCCTGGGCATACCATTTATTAGCTGTGGAATTTGGGCAAAATGCCTAACTGCTCCGGTCCTCAGTTTCCATCGCACAGTGAGGATTACATCAGTGCTCACCTCATAGAGCTGTTGCCTAGCACACAGTAAATTTTGGGGGGCGGTACAGAGGGCAACACAGCCTAGTGGTTACCAACGTGGGCCTCTAGATTCAGATTAGCTCCAGTCAGAGTCCCAGCTCTGCGTCTTAGCTACTCGGGAGATCTTGGGCAGACTGCCTATTTCCTATTCCCTGGCAGGCTGCGGGGTCAGGGGTTAGAGGTGCGGCCCTTTACCTTTCTGACTTGGAGATTGCCGGGGCTGCCCGGGGTCCGCACAACCAGCAGGGGGCGCAGATAAGTGTTCCAGAGACGGTGTGGGTCCAGTTGCCCCACCACCCTCCGCAGCCGAGCTTCTGGGAGGCTTCCGATCAACCGGCCCTTGGGATAGGGAAGAGAAGAGCCCAGCTTGAGAGCAACCCCCATTCCGACCCTAACCCGGACGCCATCGCCCCTAAGAAACCCCGGTTCTTCTTCCTAATTCGAGCCTCCAGCATCGGAGGTTTACAAGGATAAATCCTAGACTCGGGAAAAGCCCCTCTAAGCCCATCAGGTTCAGCCCACCCCAATCCTAACGGAAAAATCAAGGCCGAGAGAGAGGAAGGACTATTCCAAATAGCTGACTTTCTGATTGGAACTTCCAAGTCTTACTACTCCAGACCCTTCCTCTTAGGGAGAACCACCTATTGCAGAACAAGTTCGAAGCCTCAGTTCGTTAGCAACGGGCATGCGCTCTAAGGACGGAGACCGCAGCACCTGCGGCTAGGGCCATACGATACAGCCACGTCAACCTGAGACCTCGGGGAAGGGGAGGCGGGGAATGAGGGCTCCCGCGGTGTCCGTGCCCCTGCCCAGCCTCACCCGCAGCTCCCGGCCCCGCGGCAGCTCCTCAGTCTGGCGGTGCCAGCCGCTCCAGATGGTGTAGAACGCCGAGGCCACGGCCAGGGACAGCAGAAGCAGGGGCAAGAAGTGCGCCCGCGGTAGCAGGCGGCGCTTGGGCGGTGAGGGTGGCTCTAAGAGGCCACGTTCCCCGAGCCGTAGCCGGGACCGCCCGCGGCCCCCGGAAGGCATGGCAGCTTCGCCCAGAAACCGGTCCCGGACCGCGGATAGTTTAGGCCCAGCCAAATCCCACCCCATGGAATCACCGGACCAATGAACAAGAAGAGCGGCGACACCATCCCACCCTCCCTCGGTCAGTGAAGCCAATGGGGACTCTCGTTCTGAGAACACGCCTTCTGGTCTCCCTGGGGTTTTTGGGGTTGGTTCCCCTGAGGCTTGCACAACCCCAAAAGGGAGCGCGAAATGGGTAGGCTCCGCCTTAGCGGAGGAAAGGAAGCCAATGAGAAATGTTTGATCGTGGAAAACATTGGACCCAGGCGCAGATCCACGCCCCTCCCGTATGAAGGCAAAGGATTGGTTACTCGGAGTCGGAAAGTTCAATAGACACGTAATAGAACCGACGCTGAAGGAAAAGGGGTGGTGTCCGTCCCTGAAGCAAGGAGCCGATTGGCTTCGCGGAGACCGCGCCCCCGAAGGCAGGGCCGGCGGGCATTTGGAATGGGGTGTCCTTTCCCTCCTTCAACCTGTGCCGCTCTGCAACGAAGTGATTTGAGTCGAATCCGTTTTCTTCTTCTCTCCATTGTCGTGAATATCTATCCCGTATGGTCCTGAAAGACCTTGAACTACTACGCGATGCTTCTACCCCACCTCCGCGCGGCGCTGGAGCGGATCGCTACGGCAACAGGCCACGCCCCCGCACTTTAGGATTGCGCAGGCGCGGGCGGAAGTGGGCCGCAGGAAACGGAAGTCCCGCCTCTCGCCCTCTCTTCAGAGGCAGCAGCAACGCGGAGGAGACGGCGCTGACTTGGGACCGCAGCCACTACCACCATGTGAGGCCGGGCTAAACTTTGGCGGCGGGAGTGGGGTTAAGGGCGTAAATGTGGCCGCTTACCGGTGGTGGGAAGAGGTGGGACGGAGGCAGAGATTTTAGGGGTAAAGTACTCACCTTTCTCCTGACGAGTTTGAGGACGGGCATGGGGCCTTTGACGGGTCCTGAGTTCGAGAGGGAAGGCAGCTTTATCTGTTAATGGGCTGGGATTTCCCAGATAATTAGTCTTCCTGAAATGGATTTTAAGGGGAAGCGAAGAACCTGGGAAAGGGGAGTGCGGAGTTTTAGAAATAACGCTTTGAGGTACGGGACTTACCCGGACAATTTGAGCTGGAGGCGGTTGGCTTTTCACCTCATTCGCGACTTTTTCGGCTCACGAGTCACCGTAATGACTTTCCTGATTGATTTATTCACTCAGCAAGTATTTATTGAGCGCTCCGTATCGGGCACTGCTTTAGACACGTGGGATACATCGTTGAATACCACCCCCTCCCCCTAAGGGGCTGCAGCTTATGGGGTGGGAAAAGGCAGGCAATGAATACACTGATAATAAACATGTAAAGCATATGGCGTGTTAGGTGACCAGAGCTGTGAGTAAATAAACAATAGAGCAGGGTAAAAACAATGGGGAATGCCAGTTTGAGAGAGGGTAACTTAATAACGAGTGCAGGACACATTGAGAAGGCAACAGTTGAGCAAAGACCTGAAGAACCAGAGAACCACAACGATACCTGGGGAGGTATCCAGACAGAGGGAGAGCAAATGGAGAGGCCCAGGGTGAAAGTTTGCCTAATATCTTAAAGGACCACCTAGGAGGTCACTGACTGGAACAGAGGGATGGGCAGATGCAGGGCATTGTAAAAACTTTGGATTTTACTTTTTACCCAGAGATGGGAAGGTTTCGAAGAGTGAGATGATATGACCTAGGTTTTGATACAACCTCTGGGATTGCTCTGGAGAACAGACCATCAGGGAGCATGGGCGGAGGCAGGGAGACAAGGCTCTTAGGAGAGAGGTGATGGAGGTTTCGGCCATGGTAAGAAACGGTGAGATTCTAGGAATATTATAGAGCAGATGACAGAATTTGCTGACAGATGGAATGCAGGATGTGAGAGAGAAGAGTCAAGTTGGTATCAGACTTTTTTGCTCAAGGAGCTAGAAAGCTGTGGATGGAGTAGGTTGGGGTGGTTGGGAGATCTGGAGCTCAACTGAGGATGTGAAAGGTTGGAAATGTCTCTTAAGCCTCCGAGTGGTGATGCCAAGGGAGAGGAGCTGAGCCGGAGGGTGGGTATGTGGGGGAAAGGTTGGGGAGACACCAAGTGCGGGGCCATGGGACCACGCATGCTCCAGCACTGGGCCCCCTCACCTACGGGTACCATGCTTGCCCACTCAGGAGCCTCCTCAACAAGCCCAAGAGTGAGATGACCCCAGAGGAGCTGCAGAAGCGGGAGGAGGAGGAGTTCAACACAGGCCCGCTCTCTGTGCTCACACAGTCAGTCAAGAACAACACCCAGGTGCTTATAAACTGCCGCAACAACAAGAAGCTCCTGGGCCGCGTGAAGGCCTTCGACAGGTGAGTGCCTGGGTCCTGGAAGGTGTTCTGTCCAGGCCGGGAGATGTGGTCCCAGCTCCAGTGGGAGGAGCCTGAATACAAGGTTTTCAGAGTCCCGGGACATAAGCGCCTTTAGACCCCAAGGTCGATGGTGTCTTGTGGTCCCTCCAGCTGTGCAGTACAGTAGTGCTGGGCATGTACTTGGGAGCCAGGCTTCCTGGATTCATGTCCCAGCTCTGCCTCTTAGCAGCCAGGCGACCTTCAGCAGGTAACTTTATCTCTTCCATACAGTGGCGCTGATTCTGGTGGTTGCAGAGATTCAGTGACTTAATACATGCGATGTGTAATAAAGTTATTAGAGGTACAGCATCTGGCACACAGGAAGCTCTTAATCAGTTTTTGCAGTTATAACGTAGAGTACCCATGCCCGGTACTTTTTTAGGCTCCAGAGACACAGCAGTGACTAAAACAAAGATGGCTCCTATACTCAGAGAGCTTATGCCGTAGGTAGGGAAGCCGACAGCAAGCACATAAATAATTTGTCATAAGAAATGTAAAGCGGGGGGGGGGGTGCGCCTGTGTGGCACAGCGGTTAAGCATCTGCCTTCGGCTCAGGGCGTGATCCTGGCGTTCTGGGATCGAGCCCCACATCAGGCTCCTCCGCTATGAGCCTGCTTCTTCTTCTCCCACTCCCCCTGCTTGTGTTCCCTCTCTCGCTGGCTGTCTCTCTGTCAAATAAATAAATAAAATCTTAAAAAAAAAAAAAAGAAAGAAAGAAATGTAAAGCCGGGGCACCTTGGGTGACTTGGTTGGTGGGCATCTGCCTTCGACTTGGGTGGTGATTGTGGGGTCCTGGGATCGAGCCCCACGTCAGGTTCTCAGCAGAGAATCTGCTTCTCCCTCTCCCTCTGCCCCCACCCTCCCAGTTCGTGCTCTCTCTTGCTCGCTATCTCAAAGGAATGAATAAAATCTTAGAAAAGTAAAGCCAAGTAAGAGTATGGAGTGCTGGGAAGGAGGTGCTGTCCTAGACTGTAACGTGAGAGGCCCCACAGGAAGAGGCAATGATGAGCAGACCTAAATACAATGAAGGGGCAAGCTAGGGTCTGAGTGTTTTGGCCAGAGGGAACAGCAAGCGGTTTTTCCTCTCTGGGCCTCAGTTTCCTTGCAGAATGGGCGTCATAAAAATACCCCTTGTAGGACTATTGTGAGGATTAAGTATTCTGTAGGAAGAGTACTTGGCTCAGTAGCTAACATGATAAATGTTCAATAAACGTATAACCTGCAGCCTTCAGTTAGCATTTGGGAAGTGGTGTGGCAAAGCATAAGTCTAGAATGTTTTCCCCACAAGCTGTTATGTGACCATGAATGAGTCTTTTCAGTCTGAGCCTAGTTTCTTCTCGAGAATGAGAATAGGAAGTGCCAAGCCCATGGAGGCAGATAGACCTGGATTTGAACCTGGGCTCTGCCACTTCCAAAATGTTATCCCGCTGCACCCAGTGTCCTGCTCTGGAAGCTGGAGGTGACACTAGTGTTTACCTCCTGGGGGTGAGATGCAGTGAGAATTGCTGGCTTCGTGCTTAGAAGAGGGGCCTGGGCACTTAGAGCACAGTAGGTGGTGGTTTATTCATATACGTGTGTGTACATGTGGGGTTTTTTTATTGTTTTTTTTGTTTTTTGTTTTTATTTAAGATTTTATTTATTTATTTGACAGAGAGAGACAGCCAGAGAGAGAGGGAACACAAGCAGGGGGAGTAGGAGAGGAAGAAGCAGGCTCCCAGCGGAGGAGCCTGATGCGGGGCTCGGTCCCACAATGCCAGGATCACTCCCTGAGCCGAAGGCAGACGCTTAACAATTGAACCACCCAGGCGCCCCTGTACACGTTTTTTTAAGGTTTATTTGATTTAATTTGGGGCGGGAGAGCGGAGGGAGACAGAGTTCCAAGCAGACTCTGTACTGAGCAGGGAGCCCGAGGCGGGGCTTGGTCTCAGGATCCGAGATCATGACCCAAGCTGAAACTAAGAGTTGGACGCTGAACCGACTGTGCCACCCAGGCGCCCCACACATACATTTTTTTTAAGGTGATTCTTTCCTTTTCCCCTTGCTGCTGCTTGCCCCCATGTCAGCCTCCAGCCTCCTACCCTGGTATGTGTCCTGCCACATTTGACTCTCCCACGCACATCAGGGGCTCTTCTGTGGTATTAGCTAACAGCTTTATTGAGGTCTAATTGACTTATGTCCTATCATAAATTTAATTGTTTTTAAGATTGACTCTCCCATGTGCTCTTCTGCATCTTGTTTTTCGCACTGTATCAGTAGTCTGAGAACATCCCTGCAGGTCCTCTAAGGCATTCTTAACCCCCTTACTTACTGTATTAATTTTGTTACTTTCTTGGGTGAGCAGTGCATGCAGTTGAGGCAAAATTCAAAAGAAACAGAAGCGCCGGATGAAGAACAAGTCTTTGCTCCCTGCCCGCCAGTTGCCCTCCCCAGGAATCCCCCCCATGGCGAACTCCTTAGGTCTGTCTCCTCAGGTGACATCAGACCAACAGACAGAGGAGAGTGCTTTTCTTTATTTTTAAATCACTGCTAATGGCACATCCCAGTTTTAGATCTCGGCTTTTTCACTTTTTTTTTTTTTTAAAGATTTTATTTATTTATTCGACAGAGATAGAGACAGCCAGCGAGAGAGGGAACACAAGCAGGGGGAGTGGGAGAGGAAGAAGCAGGCTCCTAGCAGAGGAGCCTGATGTGGGGCTCGATCCCAGAACACTGGGATCACGCCCTGAGCCGAAGGCAGACGCCCAACCGCTGTGCCACCCAGGCGCCCCTAGATCTCGGCTTTTTCACTTAACAGTATACCTTGGAAGTGTTTCCATATGGGTACGCTACATCTTTTTTTTTTTTAATTAATTTTTCTCTGAATTGCTAATGTATTTACAGGATTCCAAAAACAGTAATAGTAGTCTAACGAAAACTTGCCATGCAGCCTGTCCCCAGTCTACCCAGGTCACCACACTGCGCCCCCCGCCACCCCGGCCCCGTCTCCGAATGTCTTCCCGGATTCTGTATTGTACAAGCAAGCGGGCGGTATCAGTGCTTGTCCTGCCCCTTTTCTTCCCCTCAAAAGATCCCTCTCCTTGCGTACTTGTATTTGCCACTCAACAGTCTGTGGTGGATATTACTCCATAGCAGGGCACAGAGCTTCCCCGCTCTTCTTAATTATTTTCTGTTTTTCTTGCCACTCAGTAACATTTCCTTCTATCCTTCTATCCTTTCGCCTGGCTTTAATTTTTCTTCATAGCAGGTAACATAGTCTGACAGTGTGTCAGGTCCGTCTGTTGACTTGCTTAGCGTTCTCTCCTCACCAGAACACAGATCCCATCAGGGCAGGGATATCCTCTGTTTGCTTCATTGCTGTATTCATTCATTGCAAGTGCTCGTGGAGTGCGCTAATCCATCCTGTCCTCACACGCATCCACCTGGCACCCTGAGGAGACAGGGCCCAAGCAGGACGGCAGTGGAGGCGCCGTGTACCCCCATAGGCCCCAGGGGCCTCTGGTTCCGCAAAGAGAAGCAGCTCTTCTGCTGATGCCTTCGGAAGTACTTGGAGTTAAGAAACAGAAGCGGACCCATGTTGCTTACCTTTACCTTAGGCCAGGGCCCTGTTCTAAGTCTTTACAAGAATGCCATATTGATTGATTTATCTTCACGGCAGCCCTACGAGGGAGGCACTGCGAATGGCTCCATTTTAGGGAGCAGGACACCGGGGCCCAGAATGGTGACGTTCTTTGCCGAAGCCTCAACCTGAGAACTGGCAGAGGTGGCATGGGAGCCCCAGCTGTCCTGGTCCCCGGCCTGCACCTTCTTCTATGGGTGCTGCTGGAAGAAGGGCGGACGGAAGGCTCCCCCCTCACTCCCGGTGCCCCCTCCCCCCCCCCAGGCATTGCAACATGGTGCTGGAGAATGTGAAGGAGATGTGGACCGAGGTCCCCAAGAGCGGCAAGGGCAAGAAGAAATCCAAGCCAGTCAACAAGGACCGCTACATCTCCAAGATGTTCCTGCGTGGGGACTCGGTCATCGTGGTCCTGCGGAACCCTCTCATCGCCGGCAAGTAGGGGCCTCCTCCCCATCGGAATTCCTGCCCTCATCCTGTGAAGACCTGCCCTTTGTAATGGGAGTAATAAAGTCCTGTGTTTTTTCTAGTGGCATCTGTCTGTTCCCAGCGCCTTGCGAGCAGGGCAGACTTGGGGTCGGGAGGCAGCTGGGTGTGGGGCCAGGTGCTGGGGTCAGGACCTCTCTGCCCCTCCTAGGCCTCACTTTCCCCATCTGTGAAGCGAGTGGGTGGGATACAAAGAGCTCCCTTTCCTACCTTAATCTTTTCTAGCTTCTCATCACTGCATCTCTCTCTTGCGTCTCTCTCTTCCCTCCCTCTGCCCCTCTCTCTATAAGTTGAGATCTAGCTCAGAACTTCTTGGGAGTCTTTTTTTCCATTTGTTCAGTCAGGAAACAGTCATCCCCCCCCCCCCCCCCACCAAGTGCCTCCTCTGTGCCATGTCTGTGTTGCAGCGCTGGGGACCCAGCAGCAGCCAGGAGAGCCCCGACTGGCCCTCAGTAAGAGGAGGATCTAGTTAGAGCAGCCAGTACCCAAATACTGGTAGCGATCTCGGCTAACACCCGCCGAGCTGTTAGGGTGCCAGGCCCTAGGCTCTGTGCCAATCAGTCTTCCTCTCAGCCACGGTGAGCAGACACTGTTAATGATGACCTCCATTTCCAGAGGAGGGAACTGAGGTACAGAGAGGGGCAAGCACTTCCCTGGGGGTACCCAGCCAGGAGGTGGTGATGGTATAATTCAACCCCACCCTACACCAGAGCCTGGGGCTTAATGCTGAGCTCCACTGGCCTCAAGTTACAACCTCATTATCCCTGGGAGAAATTCTCTGACAAATGTGGGGAGATAGAGGTGGGAAGGGGGGGGCTCACTTATTGTGGGAGGATAAGGAAGGTCCTGGTCTTGCTCTGATGCGCACACATTGTGCTCTCCCCCACCCGTGTCTCTATGTTCTGTCTCTGCCTGCATGTCTCGCTCTGCTCTCCAGATAAGACCAAACACCAGGTGGGTACAGGCCTCAGATCAGGATAAAATGAGATGTCTGATACACTGAGTTGCGGAAGGCACATACTGAGTTTGTCCATGAATCCATTAGTGACGGAGCGAGGGACTCTGTAGGAAGAGAAGGCTTGACACAGGGCGACCGCTGTGAGTTTATAAAGGTGCACGTTTACTGAGTGGCCCACATCTAACGGGAACAGTCATCTGGTGCGTAGCAACTAGAGCCATCTCATTTTACAGATGAGACAGCTGAGGCCCAGAGAGGGTAATGACTTGCCCAGGGTCACTCAGGAAATGACTGGAGCCACGTTATCTGTAATGTGGGGGCGTTGGTGGTGCTGCAGGAGATACGCCTGCCCCACTCCCCTCCCCTACAAGGATTCAATTCTCGTCCAGAAGCTGGGACAGCACAAGCTCTGGAGTCATAGTTCTGGCTTCAGATCCCTGCCCTGCCTCCCCCTTCCTGTTAACTTATCCTCCCCAGGAAGTGGGAACTAGTTTCCCTGCCCTGCGGGCTGGCAGCAAAGGTTCCAGCCTTGAGCACCCTGCTTGGCATCAGTCTGAATTTCCTCACGTCTTCACCCACCCCTGCCCAAACGGTTTCTAATCACCTCTTCCTTCATGGGGTGAAAGCAAAAGTAGAGGTTGCAGGAAAAGCATGCACGGTGCACCAGGAAGTACCCTAACAATAACTCACCGGAATCTCAGGCAACCACAGAATGTAGATACCATCATTATACCCACTTTCCAGAAGTAGGAACTGAGGCAGAGAGAGGTTGGGAATTTTTCCAAAGTTACACAGCTAATACGTAGCCCAACTAAACTTGGGACAGGCTGGTTTCTGCAGTCTTTCTATTCCTACACCACCTTTTAGAGAAGCAGGCCTCAGAAAATGTTGGGCACACACACATAATTTTAATTGTATACACTGTAAATAGTTATCGAGAGATCACATGAACAATCCCAGTAGGGGTTTCTGTTAGGCATGGGGGACAGTGGCAGCATAGTGTCCGTGTTCTTGTGGCAACACATGGGTGAAGAGATTGCAAGACCACCGCAGGCACACAGCCCGCCTCTCGTTTCTCCTGATGGCCTGGCCTAGAAGATTCTCCCGCCCACCTCCCATACACAAAAATACAGCTGTTTCTCATGCTTGGTTTACAAGGCCCCTGCCTTAGAGCAGTCCCCCAAACCCATGAGGGGGCCCAGCATGACCCCATGCTTGAAGGACTCCAGCTGCTGTGGGGGCACATCTGTCCAGGGGGCTGGGGACCCTAAGGAAAACAACACCCAGGTACTAACTGAATCTAAGTGTAGATCTGAGTGGGGGATGGATTTAGGAGTGAGTCCTGTGTGTGTACAGATGGTCCAGATACAGGCTGTGAGCTCCCCCCCCCAGTTCTCCCAGTTCCCCAGGGACCGCCCAGGATGGGGGGGGTGCTTCCATCCCTCCAGCAGGCAGTGGTCCTGCTTTCCGCTCTGAGGCCTGCCCTGAATGGCTCGTGTTCATACCAAGGACATACCAAGTCCTCCTTTCTGACCCCCCAGTGCTGCTCACATTTCTCTTTCCATCTCTCACTTGTCCTCTGAGCTCCAGGGCCTTCTTCCCAGCCTGACATGTCCAAAGAGCACTCCTGGCTCTGCCCACCCTGAACCCCATCTCCCTCTCTCTTTCCACCATCTCAAACCTAGGAGTCTTCCATGACTTCTCTTGCTGCACTTCCCTCTCGCGAAACGGTGGCAAATCCTCAGTTCTACCTTTAAAATAGCGCCAGAGTCCAACCACTTCCCGCCCCTCTGCAGCTGCCTCTCCTGCCCCTGATAATCTGTCCCATCACATGGCAGCGTCTGTTCCTGTCTGTTCCTCAGGCACCACCGAGCTCTTTCCTCCGTAAAGGCCTTTGCAGATGCTGTTCCTTCTGCCTAGAATCTTCTTCCCAAAGCGGTCTCCTTCACGTCTTGTAGGCATGGCTTAAGTGTCACCTCCTCAGAGATGCCCTCCTGGACCACCCTAGGCTCCCTTCTAATTTTTCCTCATTAGCCATTCCACAGTGTGTCTAACTTGATATTCTGTCTTTGCTGCCCCCCCCCATTGTGAACTGTGAACTCTAGGAGAACAGGGACCTTGTCTTCTGTTTCCCCCCTCCCACCGCACCCCAGTTTCTCCAGCGCCCTCCACACGGGGCCTGGTACACAGTAGGCGCTCAATAAATACGTGCAAACTAGAGTGGACACAGATCCCCACTGCCTAGCAGTAACTTTCCAAGACCCGGCAGCCCTCATCCCCAGGCCCCGGGAGGGTCCCCAAGGACAGGGCGCGGTCAGGGGCGACCCGGCAGGGGCCTGAGCCCGAGGGCAGGGTCCTGGACATGCGCTCCGGTGGCTGGCGCTGCTCCTCCCTCAGACTATGTCTCAGGCGGCACCGGCTCCAGCAGCGGCGGATCTCCGACTGCACCTGCAATGCGACGGCGCTCAGAACTGTCCCTGCGCTCCCAGCCGTTCCCTGCGCGGCCGCCAGAGGGCGCGGGCGGCTAGCCGGGGCTGCCCTTACCTCTTTGTTGATGAAGCAGTACAGGACGCTGACCAGGAAGCCCTGCCGGGAGGAGGCGCAGAAATTAAATCAAGAGTGGGGGCAGGATGGCAGACACCCCCTGAGTGAGCTCGGACACTCGCCAGGTCCCAAACCACCTCGGCTGCCAACACCCTGGTCCTAGACCACTTCAATCACCCTCTCCCTGGCCCCTCTTTGCCCTCCCAGGTTTGCTGAGCAATAAGGGAGTTAACAGGGGACGCCAGAGGTAGGCTGCCTAGATATGAGAACCGCTTCCCCACTTTCTGACCCACTTGGGCAAGGGCTTAACCCCTCTGTGCCTCAGTTTCTTCATTTGAAAAATGGGGTCATAGTATCATGGTAGTTGTGAGAATTGAGGTGATAATATGCAAGAAGCTGGAGTGCCTGGCACATAGCGTTAAACCTTTTGCTTAGGCTTGTTATAACTTTTTATTATATATTATTATCAATAAATTAGTTTTACTTAATAATTATTTTATATACATTTTACATATAAATTATAAACTATATATAATTAATAAATTACTTGATAAATTAATACAGATCGATTATTTGTTAAGATCTTACAAATCTTATTATTAATTCCCACGATCCTATTAAAAATCTAACTCTGGGGGTGCCTGGGTGGCTCAGTGGTTAAGCGCCTGCCTTTGGCTCAGGGCGTGATCCCAGCGTTCTGGGATTGAGCCCAGCATCAGGCTCCTCTGCTGGGAGCCTGCTTCTCCCTCTCCCACTCCCCCTGCTTGTGTTCCCTCTCTCGCTGGCTGTCTTTCTCTCTGTCAAATAAATAAATAAAATCTTAAAAAAAAAAATCTAACTCCGATCACATCCCTCTGCTCCTGTGGCTCCCAACTCACCCAGGGAAAAGCCAAGGTACTCGCTTGGCCCGAGGATATACCCCAGGTACCTCACCTCACTGTCCTATCTCCCCCTTGCTTCCTCTGGCTTCCCCTGCCTCAGGCATGTTGGCCTTCTTACATCAGGAAAGGTACTCTCTCCCACATCAGGGATCTTGCCCTTGATGTTTCTCTTCCTGGAACATTTCCCCAAAATATCTGCCTGGCTTGTTTCTGCAGCTCCAGGTCTCTGCTCCAATGTCTTCTCAGTGAGGCCCTTACCCCCTGTCTGTAACCCCATATTTTGTCTGTTCCTCTCTTTTCTTGCTCCCCCCCCCCTTCTAGGCACATCTCTCCCTCTGGCACTCTGTATATTTTTAAATTTACATAGCATGTTTAGCATCTGTCTCTCCTGCTAGAGGGTAGGGACCATTTGGTTCTTGGCCTGGAGGAGTGCTTGGTACACAGTAAGGGCTCATTACATTTTTGCTGAATTTCATGAATGAACAGCCTTGGTGAGGTAAGGTTAGTATTTTTCCCACTTAGTGATGAGGAAACTGAGGCCCGACAAGGAAAAGCAGCACAGCTACTAGGGGCAGGCAGGCAAGTGCAGGGTTGGCCTTAAATTTTGGAGTGCCTCCTTACATTTTGCGCTGTGGACACCTCATTTACCTCACCCTAGCTCAGAGTCTAGGTGAAGGCCCCAGAGCTGAGAAGCGGCAGAGCCTGAACGTGGCCGGGTCCCGCGGGGGCTGCAAAGCCCTCCATCTTCACTAGGAGGCAGTGCTGCCGAGGCTACTGGTCTGTTCTCTTGGTCCCTGCCGCCTCCCCAGCTCAGGACAGAGCTAGCTCAGTGTTGTGCTCGGAATGAGTGAATGAACGTGTGAACACGTTCACACCCCATTCAGTGGCCGCATCAGTGGACGATTGTAGCCCCCTGGCCCTCTGGGGAGGAGGGCCCCAGGACGAAGGGTGTAGCCCCTGCACCCCGCCTTAGCGCCTTAGCACCTGGAACGAGCTGAGGAAGATCTCAAAGCCGAGCTTGGTGAAGCGCAGGGCACCCCGGGCCTGTTCCTCTGTCACCGGCGCAAACACCACCTCGTGGACGCCCAGCAGGGGCACCAGCGTCAGCGTGGAGCGAGCCAGCCTGGGGGTATAGGGTGGCAGTGGTCGCGCGGCCCCAGGCCCTCCATCTCGCACCCCGCCCCTCTCCCTCCATGCCGGCCCCACCCCCTCACCTCAGCCGGTAGTCCGGGCAGCGCATCTGTCGCGTCCTCAGCTTGGACACGAGGATGCCAAGAATGCGAATAAAGATGAGAAAATTAATCTGCAGGGAGAGATAGAGGCTGAGCCAGCACCATCCTGTCCTGGGGTACAGAGGGTGGTCCCCCCGTTTCCCAGGGTGGGACTTTCCAGAGGGTGGCCCGGAGGAGTCAGGGTCTGCCGTACCAAGATGGTCATGAGGATAGGGGTGCGTATGATCCACCATATGGCCTTGACATCGTTCCGCTCCCAGCACCTGGGGGCAGGGGGAGTAGAGCTAAGAGAAAAACCCCTGGACTCCCCGGATCACGCACCCTCTCTCTCCAGCTCCGCCCACTTTCCTTAATGCCACACCCACATTTCTTTAAAGCCCCGCCTGCTACTACCCAGGCCCCGCCCTCCCGCCCCTTTCCTGGACACAATCTTTCCCAGCTCCGCGTTCCTTTAGGTCCCACCCACCCCTCCAAGCCCCTACGTGCCCTCGGAACCTCCCCACGTTTCCACCACAACCCACCCGCGTCCCTCAAAGCTCCACCCGCCTCCCAAGGCCCCACCCCAGACCCCAAGACTCACTGCGTGTTCTCGTACAGGTACCTGACGATCACCCAGGGAATGACGAAAAGCGCGGGGGCCCCTGTGCAGACCCCGACCCCCGCCCCCCACCCCGCCGCAGCTGTCAGCGCGCGCACGGGCCCCGCCAGGCCCAAGACCCGCGGAATTTCCCCCGCCGGGGTGGGGAGGCAGAAGCCCAGAGAGGGGAGGAGACCCCTGAGGTAGACCAGCAGGGGGGTCAGGGGAGTGGAGGCGCGCCGGACTGGGCAAGGGACAGGGTCGGGGCTCACCCCAGCCGAGAAGCAGGTAGCAGTGGAAGTGGCCCCCCTCGGAACCTCCCACAAGCACCAAGAGACTGTGTAGGTAGACACCCTCCACCAGCAGCCACGTGTAGTTGGCACCCACGCAGTACTGGGTCACGATCTGGGCCGTGCGGCAGGCAGCTAGGGCCTAAGGGGTGGCCGGACAGGGGGAGGGGGCAGTCAGGGCCTCCAGAGTGTCCCCAGGCCTTCCTCCTCTACCTGGTCGTCCTTCCACCTCCATCTCCTGCCTTGACTATTCACTTCCCGCTCTGCACCACCAGAGGATGGTGTCTGTGATTGATTTCCCTCTTCTATTCTCTTCCCCATGTGAGCTGTCCCGCTTTCACCTCCTTAACAATTAGTATCTTCCATCTTGCTGAGAGTCCCCCCTCACCCCGCGCCACAAACCCCCAAATATGGCCTCTCTCGCCCCATCGCCTTCTAAAAATTGAACTCAACTACTTCACCTGTCAAAAAGTTTCTCCCACCCCGGCACCCTTGTCCCGCCAGCACAGGGACTCCCCGACCCCATAACTTCTTCACAATCGACATGACCCAACTCGCTACCAGAAAGTTTTTCTGACCTGGGCCCCCAGCCTCTAGCCTCCCCCACCTTTGTCTCACAGTAACAAATTGGTATCTTCCAAATCCCCTCCCATCCTGCCACGCCCCCACCTCCAGCAGGGGTCTCTCTCATTGGTGGAAAAGTTCACGGAGGGGTGAGATAATGAGAGCTAGGCAAGGGAAAAATCCCATACAGGAGGTGCCGGGGTTGGAGGAGGCTGAGTTGGGAGGGCCCCTCTCCAAATATATTTGGAGAGGTCAAGAGAGATAAACTGTTAATAGCGTAGGGTAGTAAATGGGCTGGGAACCTCTTGGCCCCACCAGAGGAGGCAGAATCCCAATTTGAGAAAGAGAGGGGTGCTGCTCACCGGGTTCCACAGGACAGGGGCCTGGTCCCCAGGGTAGGGGCCCGGTGGAGGTAGCAAACGGTCTCGGGTGAGGATGGCCGCCGCCCGCAGCATGAAGGACGTGAACAGGTTGATGTGGATGTAGTTGCGAGTGCAGCGCAGCCGCCTAGGGGATTTGGGACGCGGTTTGGGGACCCCTGGATACCTGCCCTCAGCCACACAGAGCCCCTTAAATCACCTCCCCGCGCTTCCCACAGAACCTCCATTGGATGCTTGTGGCTCGTGGAGCCTGACCACCCCATCTTACTGGGCAAACTGAGGCCCAGGCTCTGCTTCTGGGACTCAAGGCTGGAGGTCCCACCTGAAGAAACTCAAGATGAGCAGGGCTAGCAGCAGTGTGGCCAGGGACAGGGAGTAGCCCACGGTGTACATGACCTGCAGCCGCTCCAAAATCAGCCGTTGATCCTAGGTCGGGGGGGGGGGGGTGCGGGAGGGTAGGAGGACACAGGAACAGAGTTCAGTGCTTCCCCCAGGACCAGAAAGGGACCCTGCTTTTTGTTCCTGCCCAGCAACCCAGTTTTCTCTTGGGATCCAACTACCCTTGCTTGAGTGGGGCCAACTGGCTGACTCCACCCCTTAGTCCAGGGCTGGGCATGTGACCAGCCAATCAGAGCATTCAGTATAACCCCCTACACACACACACACACACACACACACACACACACACACACACAGTGGTTAGTGCAGGGTAGACGCATGACCCACAGTATCAGTCCTGGGACACTGCATTAGAGCTATTAAGAGCAAAGTTCAGTCTCCCCACAGTCTTGCTTGGTTGGTAGGATGTGAGCCTGGTGCTATTAATGAGGACCACACTTGCCATCCCACAGAAAAGATGAGACCAGCTCAGAGAAAAACAAAGTCATAGTGTGGTGAGAGACAAAAAGATTCCCAACAACATCATTTGAGCACCTAGATCCAGCTGTGCCTGAAGCTGTTCCCATATACTTTTCAATCCCAGAAACCAATACATTTTCTTTCTCCACCCAGCAAGTTTAAGTTGGGTTTCTATCACTTGGAACCTAGAGTCTTGAATAATACAAGGGGTTTCCAGCTCGGCCTGGGGCGGCTGCCTTTTCCTCTCTCCCTGCACATCCTGACCTGAATCCCTCACTGCTTCTTACCTGAAAGGCCCCATTCTTTTCTGGGTTCTCACACTGCGAATGGTCTCTCCAAGGTCCCCATTGGCCATCACTGCCACACTGGCGGAGGACAAAGCCTGCAGCCACTGTGGGGGAAACAAAGGAGGGGTCAGAGGCACAGAGAAAGAGAGAGACTGAAAGAGAAGGACAAAAGTAAGACAAAGGTAGAGATAGCCAAAGTGATGTGATGATAATAAACCCTTACGTGTATTTATAAATAAATCACTATTCATAACAAGCCTATAAAAATGATATTATTATCATCCCCATCTTACAGAAGAGGAAGCTGAGGCATAAAGAAATTAAATAAGTTGCTCTAGGCCGAATAGCTAGTTAGGACAGGAAGACCAAGACGCCCAGAGAAAATGAGAACCCTGTGGTCCTCAGAGAGATACAGAGACAGAGAATGGGCATTGACAGATCCAGCGTTGGTCAGGCAGGAGGAGACACCCAGCCAGACAGAGAGGAGCAGGAGATCAAGTGTAGGCGAACTCCGGGGGAGTGGTGTCTGGAGTAGGGTTAGGAGCCATTTGTGTTAGGGGAGAGCCCGGGGTCCAGGGGGCACCTCACCGTGACGATGCCAGGGCAGATACCAAGGGCAGGACGCACGGGCAGTGTCGTTGGGTGCAGCGTAGTCCCAGCAGACGTACATATCGAAGGACGCGTTACAGGCGAGGCCTGGGGTGGGCGTGGGGGTCAGAGGTCGGGTGGACAGACCGCGCGCAGCCCAAGCCTTCTCCGAGGTTCGCGAGCAAGCTCCGACTTGGCCCCGCCCACCTGGGATGGTCCAGTCCCCGGCTCTGCCACAGCCCCTCCCACCAGACCCCAGGCCCCTCCCTATTCTTGGTCCCCCTTCAGGCTCCACCCACCTGATGCTGCCCGGCCAGAGACTCCGCCCATTTCGAGCTTCTTCCCCGGCCTCTCCCACTAATCTGAGTTGCACCCCATTTCCCCCGCGCACGCAGGTATAGTCCTTCCCACCGAGGCCAAGCATCACCCAGACCTCTCCGATCCAGCCCACCTCTACCCCAGACTTCCTTCAGGCCCCGTCCATCAGTCCTAGCCCCGTCTCAAGCACACCGCTCTCAGCCCTAGTCCTTCCCCTGCCCCCCGTCCCCGCTCCCCAGTCACACCTGTTGGGGGGTCCACGGCTTCCAGTGTCTCTTGGCACTCTCTGCGGTACCGTTCCCAGCGCTGGTACAGCTCCCCCGCTGTCTGCCCGACAGAGCCTGTCTATGGAAAGAGAGGAGGAAGGACCCTACCCGCCCCCCCCGACCGATCCCCGCTCCCAGGCACCACGGTTCGTGTGGGCTAGAAACACCCTACAGAGACTTGAAGAGGCTGCCCTGTTTTGTCCAGGAGTCTTGGGTGACTTAGAAAATTCTTCTAGGTCTTGAGGGGTGCCTAGACCAGGGGAGTTGCTGTGACGGGCTGAAAACCTTCAGGACAATTAGGGAAAGAAGGGGCTGGAAATCATCAGGAGGATTTGAGGGGGAAAGAAGAGAGACTGGAAAAAACTTGAATCTGGACAGGCGGGCAGTCTTAAAACTCTCTCTGCAGCGAGGGAAGCCTTAAAACCGTCCCCAGACCTCCCTCCTAGCCTTGAACTCCCGTGGCTCCTCGGATCCTCACCTCCGCCCTCCGGAGCAGCGGCCCCCACGACGAGAGCAGCAGTAACAGCCGCCAAGGCGGACAGTTCAGCATCGTGAGGGCGGCGGGGCATGGGGGGCGAAGGGTCTGGTCTAGTAGGGGCAGTCCGGCCTGGAGGGTCAGGGGGCAGAGTCAGGAGCCTCCGCCCTCCACCTCCAGCCCCGGCGCCACCCTCTCTGAGATTCAAACATGCCGACTAGGAGGCAGTGGCCCCCCTCCGCCCCCACGAGTGATGACTTGAGGGGTGGGGGGAGAGTGGGAGAGGCCAAGATCCAGCACGTGATTCCCAGGCCCGCCCCCAACTGTTGCTGGGGCAGCGGCGGTGGAAGGGGGGTGTTTGCTGAGGGCGCGGTTGCCCTAGAGCTGCTATGGCCGGAAGCGCTAATGTCACCCGGAGTCTAGACCTAGAGATTCTGGGGAACCTGGGGACTGCCTTGAAGAGGAGGGCATAGAAAGTATCAGCCGTGGAGCTCGAAATGACCCTCAGAGTTCCCACTCTCGGAGCCCAGAGGGTTTTCAAATGGCAAATAGGATCCTGACCTTATAAAACTTGCCCGCTGTGGATGAAGCCCAGAGTCAATGGAACAACCCTCTCCCTAGGGACCAGAGAGGAGTCAGACCCTGGGCTTAGGTTTGCAGGGGCCCAGATGCCTGAAAATCCATCTAACCTCAATCCCTTCCCCCACAGCACCGTGTAGAGAAAGGGGGAAGCAGGGAAGATCTCAGATGGAGCCCCAGAAATGGGTGAAACAGAAATATAGACTGAGACACATACAGACTGAGCAGAATGAGACACACAGCAAGAGACCAGAGAGCAAAAGACAGACAAAAATGTGGGCTAGGAGACAAAGAGGGGATAGAGACATGGAGAGAGACCCAGGGAATGGGGCAAGGAGAGATAAAGGTACAAAAACAGAGCCGTCCAGAGGCTAAACAGAGATCGGGAGACATGGAGACAGAGATATAGAGAGACAGGCGGACAGGAGGATAGAGAGCGCGGGCACAGAGAGACAAAGAGACAAAGACATGGGCTAAGAAATAGAGAAAGAGGGACCCAGAGGCTTGAGTGGGACGTGGGGGCGGGGAAACGGGCTGGGTTGGGAAAGCCCTCACCTGTCCCCAGACCTGCTCTCGATCCCTCACTCCGGCCCGCTGCCGCCGCTGCTGCCTCCACAGCCTCGCCTGGGCTCTGGAAGAGGTGACAGCCTGGGGTGGTGGGAGAGGGCGGGGCCAGGGAGCAGGAGGGGGAGCTCTGGGGCAGAGACCCGGAGCGGGGGGCCAGTGGTGCGGGAGGGTCAGAGTCACTCAGAGTCACGTGGCAGAGCCGTCACGGAGCCGGGGTCACAGTCTCTCACACTGTCCCACCCGTCCCACCCAGCCGTGGCACACAGCCACGCAGTGTCACACGCAGTCCTATGCACCGAGCCATGGAGAGGCACAGCACAGAGTCACACACTGTGCCTCACCGAACGTTTTCCTGGTGGTCATTTACAGCCACACGATCCACAGTCACACTCAGAGAGCCGAGGTCTCACCCACAGGCTGACAGTCGTCCACAGTGACACAGTCCTGTGCCCGGACTGCCAGCTCCTCCACTCACAGAGCAACACAATCACGGCTTCCCACAGTTCTCATGATACCGCGCTGGTCTCAGAATCACTAGGTCTCTCCCCACTGGCCTGCAGTCACCACTGGGTCCCCAGCATCGCTCAGCACAGGCTTGGGCATCGAGCAGAGGCTGGAAGAATGGCCCCGTCGTCGATGACATACACACACAGATATGCGGTCTCGCACACAGTCACGTAATCCTTGACTGTCACCAACTGCGGGCCATACCCATCAGCACTCTCGCAGTTCACACCATCACGAGAGTCCACAGTCACACCCCAACAACACACCTTCCCCAGCTGTCAATAAGGCACACACTCTCAGGGTGTCACGTCATCAGGCTGTCACCCTCACACGGTCACACCCAGTGCCATGGTGGTATGGACACATGACTCTGATCTCCGTCCTCACCTGCACTCACAAGTCCCACAGAGTCATACACACATCACACACCACCGTGCCACCATCACGGCATCCCACACACCCCACGGACACACAAGGATCGCAATCACACACAAACCCACAGCCTCACGGCGTCTCATGGTCGCAGTCACCACCGAATCACACACCTTCCCACAGTCTCCACTTCCTTTGCTCTAAAATATGGGGAATGGGGAGTGTCTGTACATGAGGGGGGAAGCCTTAGAAACCGAGTCCTGGTTCTCGATGTTCTCATCCCCCAGTAATACAAACCACCGATTCATGCACATTAGTCAACTTGTAACACTCAGGAGCACATGCTCCCCTGGGACCTAGGGGACAAGTAGGGCAGAGGTGAATGTGCCCACTTTGCAGAGGAGAAACTGAGGCCCCAAGGCCCCGGCAGGGGCAGGGAGTAGGGGAGATATGAGGTCCAGCACCAGGAACTGGAAGGAGACAAATCTGGGAGAGGGGGGATGATGGGGGGGTCCTGGCTCCCTGGCCTCCAGCCTGCCTCCCTGCTCTCTGCCCCACATTCCTGGCGCCCTCTGGGTCCTGGGAAAGGCTCAGTTCTTGGAGTGGAGAGGGAGAGGGGTCTGAGATAGCCCAGCACCTCGGGGAGAGGCTGGGCTTTGGAGGGAGTCTCTCCTTGGCCCCAAGAGAGCCTGGGGGGCCACTGGGCTAGGGCTGGGAAGGTGGGGGGAGGCTGGGAAGGAGGAGGGGAGAGACTGGGGAAGAGGGGAGCAGTGGAGAGGAATTGAGGTGGTGAGAGAGACAGGAAGAGAAACCAAGGGCCCAGAGAGACCAGAGACAGACAGACAGGAAGAGATGGAGACGAGAGAGACCAAGAGAGACAGGAAGAGATCGAAAGAGACAGAGACATGGAAGTACACAGAGAGAGAGAGAGAGAGAGAGAGAGAGAGAGAGATCGAAAGAGACAGAGAAAGATACACAAAGAGATAGAGAAAGAGAGACAGGGAGAAGACACAGAGACAATAAGAGAGAGAGACAGAGAGATAGGGCAGGAGGACAGGGACAGAGCGTAGGCCACATTGAGAGGAAGACAAGGAGGACGGAGGAAGAGAGAGCCTGAATGATGGGCCCTGAGGAGAGGCAAGGGAGCCATGACTCCGCTGTGGCTCAGAGGTCCTCACCCACCCCTGCAGGGGACCCCCGGGGCAGAACCCAGCATGGGGTTCACAGGAGGGGTGATGCCTGGGTCCCTGACTGGCCTGCGCACCACAGCCCTCCTGGGTCCTCTGTAGTCTCCCAGGGTGTGGGGAGGGGGCAGCAGGGACACACATGTACACACACACACACACACATACACACACAAGCACACAGCCCTCTCTGAATCCCACACCTCTGTTCTCCATCTCTCTCTCTCTCTTTCCCATCTTTAACCTTTCCCTTTCTCTTCCCCTTGTCCCATCTGTCAGCGCTCAGGGTGTCTCTTAGTTTCTTTCTCTCCATTGCCTCAGGTCTTGGGTCTTCGTGGGTGCTGTGGTCCCCCATCCCCCCAGCAAGGAGCAGGCAGTGCCCCCCAAGGGAAGGAGCTGGAAGGCCTGTGCCTGCCCTGCTGGGGCTGCGGCCAAGCAGAGCCTGTGGGGAGCAGGCAGGGGCCTGGAGTGCTAGCAGATGGTGCAGGAGAAATGAGGCAGAGAGAGATGGAGAGAGGGGCACCCCATGGGGACCAAGGCCAGAAATGAGAGGCTGAGGTGGCCCCCCTGAGATTCAGGACTGCAGATAGATGAGGCCTGAAAGACAGAGACCCAGAGAGACACGCACTATGCGCACACGCGAATAGGATCCAGAGAAAGCAGGAACCCAGAGATAGAAAAAGAGACAGAGATCCAGAGACAGGGGCCCCAAGAGACAAACAGAAACATGGGATCCAAGGGAAAGACAAAGACCCAAAGAGAGAACGAGACATAGAGACATGAAACCCAGAGAGAGACAGAGACATGGAGAAGCATAGAGCTGGGAGACAGGAAAGAACAGACACAGAGACCCACAGAGATGACCCACCAGAGAGACAGAGACCCACAGACAGATATCCAGAGAGAGACAGAGACAAGGATGAAGAGATGGCCCAGAGAGAGAGATCTGGAAAGCAGACAGGTGGGATGGGTAAACTCTCTCAAAGACACAATCAGTCAGAGATGAGGCAGAGATGCCCAGCACCCCTAGCCCTCTTCCGGGAGGGGGTGCTCCCCCTACCCTGCAGCTCGTTTCCATAGCGACCTCCCCGGATCCTGAGGGCAAATATTGTCCTGGCTAGAAGCAGCGGGGCTGTGTTGACATAATCTCCTGCTGGTGGGGTGGGGGCTCCAGGGCCCAAGAGGCCAGGCTGGGGGCAGGAGAGCAGAGGGGCTCTCAGCCGGGGGGCCCCACAGATAGCTCCAACTTCCCCCCACTTGCTCCAAAGCAAGGTGTAAACCTCCCCTACCTGGGAAAAGAAGAGGAGAGATTCAAACCTGTAGCCTTCGCTGCCCCCTGGTGGTGGCGGGCCAGCCCCAAAGCTCCTTTCCTAGCGTCAAGAAGAGTAGGCTGGTCTGGGCATTTTCCTCCAGGTTTCTAGAATCTTCCCCCAGTAATCCCCCCTCCCATAGGACAGCTAGGCAGCCAGAGTGGTCATGCGAAAGCATAAACTGCCCCTTTCCCTCTCCAGCTCAGAACCTGCCATGGCTCCCCAGTGCCCTCAGGAGGAAGCTTGGGCTCCTCTCCATGACATCCAAGGCCCTTGCTGCGCTCGCCAGCCTTCTCTCCAAGATGTCTGAGCTCTTCAGACTCTTCCCGGGCCCTCGACCTTTGTTCTAGCAGTATTCTCTGCCTCAAGTGCCTCCACCCAATTTTGGTTTTGTTTCCCAAACCCGCCTCAAAGTTAGCTCACTCACTCGTTCCTCCATTCAACCAGTAACTACTTCCTCTCCTGGACTCTGAGCTCTGTAAGGACAGGATCCGGACTCTTTCAGTGGCTTGTGGGGCCCCAGCATCGTCCAGAACAGGGTTCGGCACAGAGCAGGGTTCTATTCATTTTACTGAGTACTTGTTATGTATCAGGCCCTGGACTTGGCAATGCTGGGGGTCCCAGGAGCCCAGCCCTCCTGCCAAGCCCAGTCATAGACCCAAATAGAGAGACAGACTAACAGAAGGAGAGGGAGAAAGAGAAACACAAAGGAAGAAGAGAGAATCAGAAAGACAGATGGGGGGAAATAATGTTGATGGAAAAACAGAATGTAGGATTAGAAGCAGGAGTAACAGAGAAGGAAGGTTGCTTGCTCAAGGTGACAGAGCTCGTAAATGGTGGATCAAAGACCCATTTCCAGACAGAGATATAAAGAGAGACAGACAGAGAAGAGAGAAAAGTGGCCCAGAGAGGGGAATCTAGAGGCAGAGAGAAAAGACAAAGCCAGACCTTGGAGTCCTGCCCCCTCCTTCCAGGCAGAGCCCCCTCCTCCCCATTCCCCTCCTCCTCACTCCCATCTTCCAGACTTTCGACATCTCCCTGTGAAAGCACTTGTGATAAAACTAGCTCCATTAGCTGTACCCAAAAGCCACTGTGCTGAGCACTTGACACGCCTGAGCTCACTGAACCTGCTCTTCTCCCCTGGGAAGTGGGTGCTGCAATGGCTCCCATTTTGCAGAGAAGCAAAAGCTATTGGGCCAAGGTCAACTGAGCTCACATGGATCCTGACCCCTCGAGGGCTAGGACTGACTCATCTTTGTCATCCCCCCACCCCCCAAACACACACACACACACACACACACACACACACACACACACACACACACACACAAACACACAACTCACCTGGCTGAACTTCTCTGCCTGTGGCTCCATACCCCTCCCCCAACACACGGAGCTTGCAGGATCTGAACTCCGGGATCCCACTGGTCTCCCCTCTGGGGGCACTCCAGTCACAGCCCTTAGCACGTTGCGGCTTGTGCAGAGTTCTGAGCTCGTGGAGGTAGAGAGTGGGAGAAGTGGGAGTTTGGGAGGCAGGATATCTGGGTTCTGCTTTGTTTCGATCGATAACACAGCCAGCTGTGATTATAGAGTGATAATGGCCCCCATCTACTTTGCCCATCACTTTGAACTCATTATTGACCTTGGTGCCTTTCTAGTAAGTGTTCCCTGAGAAATGGATGGGAGCTGCTATCATTTACATGTGCCTCCGTGTGCCAGGCATTGTACTCATGTGTGATTTACATGTGTGGCCTCACTGGGGCTCACAGAGGGTGCAGTAACAAACTGCAAACATCTTCCCGCATCTTCGAGGCCCTACAGGCTCTGGTGGGTCCATCACCTCCCTGACCTCATCTACCTGCTGCTCTCCTCTCCCTGTGCAGCCGCAGCCTCATTAGGCTTCTTGTTACCCCCAGAATATTCCGCACTCATACCTACCTCAGGACCTTTGCACCTACTGATTTCTCTGCCTGCAAAGCTTTCACTCCCAACTTCATGCATGATTGCTTCCTTGTCATTCACATCTCGCTCATAGCACTCTCTTATCTCTGGAATACCAGGTTCTAAAATTATCTTACCAGCTCCATGCCTGTTTCCTCATCTGCAGAATGGTGGTGAAAATAGGGCTCATGGTGAAGATAACTGAGTGTTTGGCATGTAGTAAGTGCTCAATTAAATGTTAGCTATTATTACTTATTTGTTTTGTGTATGGCGGCTTACCCCTCCATCACCCTGCAAGATCCATGAGAGCAAACTCTGGGGCCGACTTGGTTACTACTGAAACTCCAGCACCTAGAACAGAGCTGGACACACTGCAGATGCTCAGTAAACATTTTTGCCCCACCCCCACCCTTTCTTTAATCAATAAACATTTTGAATGAATGAGAGAGGTAGGCACACTATGACCGCCCACGTTTCAGATGTGGAAAGGGCTCAGGGTCACAACCAGAATCTGGTGGAGCCAGGATTTAAGTTCAGGTCCATCCGATTCCAAAGCCCAGAGCTTTCACGGTCTGCCTGTGTAGCCTGTAAATCTCTTCCCGCTTTGGGCTCTCTTCTCCCTCCTATAAAACATGGTCTGGTCAAGACTAGGTGCTGACCCTCAGTGGGGACTGGGGGAAGGTGGTTCACTATTCTTCAAATCCATTGTCAGGTTTTCTCCCCTCCCTTTCTCCCCCAACATCAGAGCCTGCTCCGACTGACACCGCCAGCCTTCCCCGCGTCCCAGCTGGGCCTATGTCAAAACCCGGACTGGATAATGAAGTTGCGGGAGAGGAGGGCTGTCGGAGAGGAACCGAGGGACCGCCGATAAGAAAGAGGAAGGAAAGGATGGGGAGCGATATCAGACTTGGGGGGGAGGGGCCTAAACCTCGGGGCGGAGCTAATCCTAAAAGAAGGCCGGGTCAAGGGCTTTGGGCGAAGTACTATATGGCTCTCGGCTACCTTGTGGGCGGTGCCAAAGGCTCTGGGGGCAGGAATAGAACTTGAGCTCCCGCAGGATTCTGGGGGTGGAGCTAAGAGCCGGGGGGGCGGGCCTACATCTAATAAACAAGGACTCTAAGACTTAGAGTTCGAGGGCGGAGCTAGTGGATATCTAGGCAGATTTGAGGCTTTAGGGCCGGGGGCTTTGCGAGGGGGCTTTTGGGAAATTCAGTGAAAGATTAAGGAGAAGGTTTGGAGGTTATGGGAGTGTCTTCTTCCACCCTCTCTTCCTCTCAGAGCCGGGGGCTACGCTTCAGGCAGAAAAGCAAGGAAGGCCCTGCCCCTTCCAATCCTCCTGCATCCCTATTGGCCGAGAGGCCTGCGCGACAGGCTCTCATTGGTCGTGAACTGGCGAGGAGGGGGTCTAGGGAGAATACGCGCAGGGTGTGGGCGGGACTAGACGGTACCTAGGGGGATCTAGGCTCAACCAATCCCGGTTCAAGGATTGTGTTGGGGGGCCTGGCAGGGGGTGTCCCGACCCCCCTTTCTCGGCATCCTGGGGGATGACCCCGGTGCCAGGCCCGGCGCCGGCCGCCTGATGCCGGGAGGGCCGAGCCGGGGATGCTGGAACGAAGGGCGTTGCTATGGCAACGGGAGGCAGGGCATGGAGGGGGGGACCGGGCCCAGGCTGGGGCCGGGGGGGCCGGCGGTGGCTGTGGCGGGGCGATGGCGGAGCGCGGCCCGGCCTTCTGCGGCCTCTACGACACGTCCTCGCTGCTTCAATACTGCAACGGTGAGACCCCTCCTCAGTTCCGACCCTGGCTCCGCCCAGGGCTGGACCCATTTCCTCCTGCCCCAGCCTCCTCCTTCCAAGTCCCCATCCTCGCCTCTTGCTGAAGATCCTCCTTTCTCTGCGCCCCCCCCCCCCCCGCGGAGGACCCTGACCCCAGAGCAAGGTCCCTGATCTCCAAAGCCCCGATCCCAGTTCCCCACCTGCCTCGACCGTCCCCTTCTCCCGAGGTGGCTGGATGAAGAGGAGGGCACAGAACCTTCAGGAGCTTGGGGTCGGAGGGGGCAGGCCTGGGGGTCTGGAACTCTGCCCTTTCCCCCTCAATCCTCTGGGACCCCCCCCCTCCCTTGGCAGAGGCACTGACAGATTAGGGTGAGGTGGGATTTGGTGTTGGCTTGTGGGCTGGGTGTGGGAGCAGGTAGGATGACCGGAGGATTTGGCCTCCACTATACCCCCCAAATCCTCAGGCCCCACCACTCCTACCCATTAGGACTCACCCCTTCTTCCTAGACACTCTTCCTTCTACCTGAAGGGCCACTGTGAGTGTCAGGCCTAGATGAGGGGAGCAGGAGGTGGAGGACAGGTGGAAGGGAGGGGAGAAGGTGAAGCCAGGGCTGGTCTCTGGGCAGAAGGGCTGAGGGTGGGGGAATGCTCGGGAGGGAGCTTGAGTTAAGGGGGCCTGGGGAGATGGTCCAAGGCCTCAGAACGCAGCTGGCCTCTCTGGGTGGGGGCTTGAAGGACCAAGGTGAAAGCGCCTCCATTTCACTCAGGGGGCCCTGAAAAGGGACTATCTCCCAGTTTGGAGGCTCACTGCCCTGGTCACACTGGAGTTGGCAGAGGAGTAGAAGGCTTATTTTGGCCTCGTCTGCCCCTCTAAGAGACAGAACGCTGAAGCCTGGCTCCAGTACTTGCTCGGCTGCTGCAGGCTGTGAGTCCGGACAAGAGTAACTTCACCTCTCTGGGCCTCAATCCCCCTCCTCCTCCCCTCTTCCTAAAATGGATGTAATACCATCATTACTGGGCTTGCCTGGAGCAGTAGGTAGTATAATAATAGTTAATTGTATCCTGGATTTCCTGAGCACTGTACCGTGAGTCAGGAAATAGTGCTAAGTGAACAGTGCTAAGTGTTTCGCGTGAAGAGTCCTGTCACATGTAAGCTCCCTATAATAGCCTCTCTCCCCCTCTCTTTTTTGGGTGTGTGTGTGTAGTATCAGCAATGGCAGGTAAGAGGGGGCCTGGCCCAACGAGGTCATTGGCCCTCCTGCCCCTTCACCCAGTGACCGGATGGATGAGTCTCCGCACACTCCCCCAGCCTCCGTTCTTAGTTTCCTCCTTTGGAAAACGTGATGCCAGCAGGACCCTGAGAGTCCCTTCCCTTCCGAGTTCTAAGTCCTGACAGCTCCCTTCCTCCGACTTCGGGAGGCCCCCACCTTCCTCTGCAGGTCCAAGCACCGGACCAAAGAGGCGCTGGGTGGGGGGCAGGGCGGGCGAGGCCGGGCTGGCGATTGGGCCGCCAGGAGTGGGGGGGGGAGGGGAGGGACGGACGGCTGCACTGCGGAGCTCAGCGGGCGGGAGGGGCGGTCTACTGACGCGGGATGGCAGGTGCGACCTCCACGCCCCGTCCCTGTTAATGATACCACCTTTACTTCCATCGGCTGGGAGCCAGGTCTTCCTCGGTTGTTGCCAGCAATGAGTCTGGGTAGGAGTGGTCTGGGAGGGAGAGGGAAGGGGAACGCCTCAGTCATCCACCCCCTCCCACTTCTGGAAAATGGGCTGTGTGGGGGGTGATGGAGTTACTTGGCTGAACCCAGGGGCTGGAGAGGAGAGGGAGAGCTGAATCTGGGGCTTGGGGTACAGCAGCGAAATAAAGAAGAGGAACAGGAGAGAAGCTCTGGCTGGGATAGTTTGGTTGTCAGATCCCGCCCGCATCTCCCTCCTGTGGGTCTCCTGGGTCTGTGATGCGCTGCCTGCAACCCCCAAGTCCACCGCCAGGGGCCGCAGAAACGCTGTCCTTGCAGCCGACTCTGGGGTCGAACCCCACGGTGAGGAGAGAATGGGAAGGGGAGGGACCAGGAATGACCTTTTGGCTTGGAAAGTCTTAAGAAACAGAAAGGAAACGTTAGTACCTACGATAAGATGTTGGTACTCGTCAGAGAATATTGAGGATCAATTCTAGAACTTTGGTGTCACTAGGAATAAGTTGGTGTCATTTAAAAAATATTGGTATGGGGGCGCCTGGCTGGCTCAGTCGGTAGAGCATGCGACTCCATGTCAGGGTCGTGAGTTCAAGCCCCACGTTGGGCATGGCGCTTACTTAAAAAAAAAAGATAAAAATATTGATATCACTCATAATTTAGCATCTTAGTCATAGAATCTTGAAATCAGAGCCGAGAGGCTCTTGACTGGTAGAATCTTAGAAAGTAAGAGAGGCAGGGACTTCCCTAAGGTCACACCTCCAGGGCGGGCTGAGGAGTGTGGGGGCATAGGTCTGAGAGCGGTGGGGATTTCCTTCCCCCTCGGCGCCCTCTTCCTGGCCCATCTGCCAGCGTCCCAGCCGCAGGTTGAGGCAGAGGAAGAGGCAGTGGCTGGCCCCGCTTCAACTCGGGAAGGTGGTGGGGGGCCCCCGCAGCCAGCGCTACCCTTCCTTCCAGATGACAATTTGTCGGGCACGAGCGGCATGGAGGTGGACGACCGCGTGTCGGCGCTGGAGCAGCGGCTGCAACTGCAGGAAGACGAGCTCGCGGTCCTAAAGGCGGCGCTGGCTGACGCGTTGCGTCGCCTGAGGGCATGCGAAGAGCAGGGTGCTGCGCTGCGCGCGCGGGGAACCCCCAAGGGCCGAGCGCCTCCACGCTTAGGCACCACAGCCTCGGGTATCTTTGCTAGACCAGAGGGATGAGATGGGGAGAGGTCAGGACCTGGACCACATACTCACTACTTCTTTCCTCTAACCCCATCCTCTAGTGTGTCAGCTCTTGAAAGGCCTTCCCACCAGGACGCCCCTCAATGGCGCGGGACCCCCGCGGCGCGTGGGCGGCTATGCCACCTCCCCATCCTCCCCCAAGAAGGAGGCGACCTCCGGGCGCAGGTAAGGCACGGAAGCCGGGGTCCCTAGCCTCCTCCAAGACCCCGTGGGAGACGGAGGCTGTTTATATGGCGAGGGATACTCTCATGTGCCCGAGCTCCAGCAATGGAAACTGCCAGGAGGTTCTCGCCGGCCTCTAACACTGGCCTGCTACCCTCACAGGCTCCTAACTATGTGCTCTCTTCTCGCAGTGCCCGCCGCTATTTGTCACCAGAGCGCCTCGCCTCGGTGCGCCGCGAGGATCCCCGCAGCCGCACCACATCATCTAGCAGCAACTGTAGCGCCAAAAAGGAAGGGTAGGTGTCTGGGGTGGGGTTATGTCGCAGAGGATGAGGCCAGGACCCCAGACAGGCATGGGAAAGGGGATGGGGAATTTCAGGTAATGCCCCAGGCCACGAGGTGATAACTTAGAGCGAGGCCACCTAGTTCCGAATAGGGGGACAGTGATGGAGGCTTGGAGGGACGAATCCTGAGGTAGCATGGTCCACGTGAAAGGCCTGGAAAGGCGCAGCCAACATTGAGGGGCGTGGTTAAGTCTTAAGAGGCTGGACTAGGATTTAGGAGAAGTGAGTGGTTAGGGTCCTTTGGGTAAGCCAGAGTGGAAATCAAGGAGGAGCCAGGCTTGTGGGCGTGGCCATGAAGGTAAAAGTCTCCATTGAATCTCAGGGGTGGGGCCAGGATGCAAACCTCGAGGGAGTTTCTGTAGGGAATAGGGGAATAGAATGACGGGTATGATTGGGATTTGAGGGCAAGGGCAGGGTGTTAGCCTGGGCAGAATCAGAGCCTGGGGTGGGGATCACTGGGCCCGATACCAGCTGGTGGCATGTCAGATGCAAGAAGCAGGTGTAGAGGAGTCTGGGACTAGGCCAGAGGGGCGGAGCCACAGGTGGGCGTGGCCAACCATCAGGAGGCGGGGCCAACCTGGAGGCTTTGCAGTGCTACTCAGCCCATCCGGACTGGATCCCGATGAAGTGGTCGCAGTCGGAATCCCTGGGGGGACCCGAGGCGGGCAGAGGGCTCAGGGGGAGCAGTCAATTATCAGGAGAGGAGTCAACTCGGGACGGATCAGAAAGGGAGGTGGGTGTGACGAGAACGTTGGGCGTGGTCAATTCCGTGGAGGCAGGAAGGTCTGGGCGAAGTAAAAACCTGAGGATGGAGTCAGGATGCTGTGGGCTTGGGGGCTGAACTAAGGCAGGAACTGGGTCAAAACCACACATTTCAACCTGACTCAAATAACAGCAACCACGTACGCAGTGCTGTGTGCTAAGCACCACTCCAGGCACTTTACAGGAATTAACCAATATAATCCTCGCAATCACCCTGCGAGGTAGGTACTCTTATTATCCCCATTTTTTAAAGCAACGAAACCGAGGCAGAGGTTGGGCAACTTTTCCACACTGCTAGGAAGTGGCAGAGGTGGGGTTTGAACTCAGGCAGACAGGCCCGCTAGCCCTGTTCTCAAACAACACTCTCCCCCCATCGCCCCCCAAAAGAGCCTGGTGTCAGGACCCCGCTGCCCGGGATCTGAAACCCAGTGTGACCGGCCGGCTCCCGGGGTCGGCCGCGGAGGGCGGGGCAGGGCGCGGCGGCGCGGGCGCCTCCCAGGGCCGGAAGCGGCGGAGCCCGTCCCGGCTCCACCCCCGGCCCCGAAGCTCCGCCAGCCGCCGCCATGAGTAGCTTTGGAGCTGGGTGAGACCCTCTCGCAGACCCCCTCTTCCCTGTATCCCCGGGGCCTGGATCCCAGGTCTTCCCTCGCCCTCGCCAGGGACCGAGGCCCGCGAGTATCACCTCTTTCGGCCGGCGAAGGGAATGTGGAGACACGCCCCTTCACCGCCTCCCTTGCTGCTTTGAAGTTTGGGGCACCGGGGGAATGGGGGTGGGGAGCGCTGGGAGCGCGGTGCTGATTAGGAGGGAGGGGTCCCTGGTGACTCCCGTCTTCCAGGATCGCGTCCCTGCCACTTCGTGCTGTGTGATCTTTGGCGATCACTGCCTCTCTGGGCCTGTGTCTTAGGCTCTGCAAGATCAACCGAGCAAAGCACACGGCCTGCAGAGAGGCAGCGCTCCGCTCCTTACGCTGCCCCCATTATTCATCAGAGACCTCCGGGGAGCGGTGGGGCAGGGGCGTGGTTTCTCCCCTTTGCTGACCCGCCTGCTAATTAGGGCGCTTTTTCTCCCCCTTTCCTGACAGCAAAACCAAAGAAGTTATCTTCAGCATGGGTGAGTAGGGAGAGGGGGAGGGGCATAGTCGGGGATCGTTGGAGGTCAGGAGATCTGGCATATGGAGCCTTTGCCTCTCTGGCCTCAGTTTCCCCCCTATTATTATTATTATTATTATTATTATTATTATTACTTAAAGTGAAGCCCGGAGCAGAGAGGGAATAGGGGATAGGGGCTAGTGTCCGCGCTGACCTCTGGGGGTGTCCTGGCAGAGGAGGGCTCCGTGAAAATGTTCCTGAGGGGGCGCCCTGTGCCCATGCTGATTCCGGACGAGCTGGCGCCCACCTACAGCCTGGACACGCGCTCCGAGCTGCCGTCCAGCCGTCTCAAACTGGACTGGGTGTATCCTTTTGCTGTAATCCCTTCCACCCCGCCCCTCATCCCCCGGTCCAGTCCGGAGGGGACAAAAGCCCTTCTGGTTTGAGACTTCAGGAGGGAAGGTCTTTGTGCTGAATCAGGAGGGACTTGCAGGCTGTCTGTGGCCTGAGGGGTCAGGATGACCCTGGAGTCAGGAGGGAGCGGAGGAAGGCAGGTTAGCTGAAATGACCTTTTATGGTTCACCAAAGACGCAAATGTTTGCTGAGTGCCTTCCATATGTCAGATTCTCTTCTATATTCTAGGCGTGAACCAGAGCTCACCTTCTAAACGGGGGGTGGGGGGGAGAGAAGGTACCAGAAGCCAGTGGTCAAATAAACAAGGTAATTGCAGTTAAATGATAAATGCTGGGAACACAGGAACCCAAGGTCATGTGAGAGGAGTCACTGTGTTTCTCTGAGGAGGGGGCCTTTGAGCTGTGAGAATTGAGCAATTAGGAGCCGGCATGGGAAGAACTAGAAGAATGTTCCAGACAGAGGGAGTCCAGACATAGGGCAGGTAGGAGGGCTCTGTGGCCAGAGCGAGCTTGGCGAATTCGAGCAACAGAAGAAGTTGGAAATGGTGAAGAACCCTGGCAGAAATGGGTTGAAACCCCGGCCCAGCCTCTGGTTGGCTGTGTGACCCTGGACAAGTCACCTCGCCTCTCTGTGCCTCAGCTTTGTCCTCTGAAAAATGGGTTTTGTGATCTCAGATTCAAAGGGCTATGACACAGTGTGTAAAGGTGCTGAGCTCAAAATATGTGCCTCATAAACAGGGACTGATAACATAGTAACTACTCATTATTGTGGACTTAGATGCTAGGCGCGGTTCTAATGTGTTTTATGGATAAATACGGTGATGATACAGTCCTTCTCTTGTAGAAGTGAGAATGTATTTGTACAAGCAGCAGTCCGAGAGCTCTCAGAAGCCTGCAGGTTGGGAATTATGACCTCCACGTTCTGGATGAGAAAACTGAGTCCAAGGGAGGGGACCAGGCCCTGTCCTAGGGAGTCAGAACAGTTCTGAGGCAAAGAACTCTTGACTGTGTGGCCCAGGCTTTTTCCAAAAAGCCCACTGGGGCTTGGGATCAGCGTCCTAGGGACCCAGTCCCTGTCCTCTTCTCTCAGGCTTGGTTTCTGCTCTGGAGGGAAGGCAGGATTGTTGGAGCCCAGAGTCTCTTCGAGACAGCTGGAAATGTTCACGAGAATCAGAGCATACTAAGCTGTTGTACCAGGCCGGATCAGCTGAGGCTGCAAAAATGAGTGTGGGCCTCAGATGCCCCATCTCCGAGATAACTGCAGAGTAGAGCAGTTTTCTGTGGGGTCACGATACATAGGTCTGCATTCATTCAGTTACTTTCCGAACATCTGGGGCCAAGGGCTGGGCACCCTGTAGTCATCGTGATGGCCTGCCCTCCTAGGGCTCCCCGTCCAGTGTGGGGACAGACTCCTTCACAGTGACAACCCACAGTGATCAGGCCTGGGGTGGGAGAACCCAAAGGGGCAGCTGAGCCAGCCTGGGGGTCAGGGAGGGCTTCCCAGAGGAGGAGTTAATAGAAGTGAAAGATAACAGCCCAGTCTTGGCCACCATGGAATGAACTCCGTCTCACTGGGGAATAGGGACAGTTAACGGATTAGCCCAGTAATTACTGAGTTGGATGAGGCCGGTGCAGGAAGTGGCAGCTGAGAAGAGTAGCAGGTAGAATGTACTAGGCAAAGGGAAGGGTTAGCGGCAAGCCCTGGAGTCATGATCTTGGCATTTTGAGGGACTCCAAGATCAGAGAGAGCCAAGGAGGGCAGAGGCCTGTTGAGGCCAGAAAGGGCCCGGCCAGGCCAATGGGGGGAGCTGAACAGAGGAGTCAGCCATTCCTTCATCAGATACTGAATTCCTGTGTCTGCTCTGTCTCGGGCTCTGATCTGGGCACAAGGGATACAGCAGTGAACAAAACAGACAAAGATTCCTGCCCTCCTGGAGCAGATACTCTGGCTGGGGAGACAGTTAAACCGTGTGGGATTCTGATGAGTGTATGACAGAAATATTGAGCGGGGGAGGGGAGGGGAGGCAGTGAGGGTGCATGAGTCTGCAGTTTTAAGTAGCAAGGGCAGGAAAGGCCTCTCGGAGGAGCTGACAGTTAAGCAGAGACCCGAGGAAGGTGAGGGAGCCATGGAGAGATGAAGGGGAGGAGGACTCAGGCAGAGGGAAGAGGAAGTGCAAAGGCCCTGAGGTGAGAACAGAGAGGAGGCCAGTGTGAGGGGAGTGGAGGCCGACTGAGGAATGAGGAATCAGCAGGATCAGGCCAGGCCAGCCCTCCTGCCTGGGCTTTCGAAAGGATTTTGACTTTTTGACTTTTGCTCAGAGTTAGTTGGGACCCAAGGGAAGGTTGGAGCAGATGTGAGCTAACAGTCTTAACAGGTCTTAACAGGATCCTTCTGGAGAGAGGGGGGCGGGGTTATATTGGTATTCTGTGGCTGCTGTGACAAATTACCAGAAACTTGGTGGCTTAAAACAGAAGAAGTTTCTCTCATGGTTTCGGAGGCCAGAATCCAAAGTCAAGGTGCCAGCCGGAGGCTCTGGGGGAGAACTTGTCCCAGGTCTGTCTCCAGGCTTTTGGTGGCTGCCGGAAGCCCTTTGGGGCCCTTTGACCTGTAGCCATTCCACATCACTCCAGTCCCTGGTTTTCCCGTGGGTCCCATCCCACAGCCTCCCACGGTCTTCCCGTCTTTTCCTCTCTGACTCTTTACAAGGGCACTTGTCTTTGGATTTAGGGCCCACCCAGATAATCCAGGATAATCTCATCTTGAGATCCTGAATTATATCTGCGAAGACTCCTTTCCCAAGTCAGGTCACATGCACAGGTTCCGAGAGTTAATATTTTGGTGGCCATATATATATATATTTTTTTGTTGTTGTTGGGGGGTTACCATCACCCCCCTCCCCTCCCCCCCCCACGGGGGTCTGAGTGGAAGCAAAAACCTAACCCCAGTTCTTGAATCTGGTAGTCAGTGCGCATGTGCAATGCAAAACAGGCTCCTTGACCGGCCTCCGGGCATCTCCAGCTACGGCTACCGGGGCCGAGACTGCAGGGCCAATCTTTACCTGCTGCCCACCGGGGAGATAGTGTACTTCGTGGCCTCCGTGGCCGTGCTGTACAGCGTAGAGGAGCAGAGGCAGCGGCATTACCTGGGCCACAACGATGACATCAAATGGTAAAGGCCTGGGAGGGGGCGCTGCGGGGTGGGGGCAGGGCCAGGCCTTCGCTTGGTCTGTGGGCTGAACTCAGGGAAAAAATATGAATTGCTTATCAGTGTTTTAAAGGTCAGCGAATTCACTCAAATGCCTGGATTTTTCACTTCTTTCCAAAACTCCTAGCTGGCACTCCAGACAGTCCCACAGCGTGCTGGAGCCAGGTAGAGACAGACCCTTTAAATGGGTGCGCTCTCCTGGCCACCGTGTGGGTCCAGACCTGAGCCCTGTGGGTATTTGGGTGAGAGACCCCAGGCCGGAGTCTTGCTTCTGAGCCTGAGTACCCCGAAAGTGCCCCCTTATTGTTAACGGAAGGACAAAATCGATGTTGGTTGGCTAAATAACTCAGCCAGCTTGTGGAACGAATAGCCAGGTCTTGGGACTTGGGCTGCTCAGGGAGGGGTCCCGGGCCCCCGTGAGCCCCCCTCCCTCCCCCTGAGCCCTGTCCATCTGTCCTCTCTCTCAGCCTGGCTGTCCACCCTGATATGGTCACCATTGCCACCGGACAGGTGGCAGGCACCACGAAGGAGGGGAAGGTAACAGATTGGAGGGGGTGACACCTGGAGACTGGGGCGGGGTGGGGGTGGGGACAGACAGCTGGGTCCCCCAGGTAACAGGCCTCTTTCTTCCTTGCAGCCGCTACCACCCCATGTGCGCGTTTGGGACTCAGTTTCCCTCTCCACCTTACATGTGCTGGGCCTAGGAGTGTTTGACAGAGCTGTGTGCTGTGTGGGCTTTTCGAAATCTGTAAGTCCTGCGCCGCTGTCCCTCTGCCCCCTCACCTCCAAAGTCAGGAGCAAGCCTTCATGGCTCCCGACCCCCACCACATTGGGGTGGGGCCACGTCTTCACTGTGACATCAGAGGTGTAGGCCACACCCCCTGGCAGAATTCCAGGCCCTCCAGGCTGAGCCCCCATCTTTGTGACCTCACCCTCACGGGGCTGCTCCGTTAGCCCTTGTGAGGGGGGACCCACATGACCTGGTTGTCCCCAGATGACCTCCTCAGAGATTTTTTGATCAGCCTATGCTTGTTGGCGTTATTTTTGGCACCAGCTTTGATTCTCCCAAGGGCCTTACCCCTTCGGCATCGTAACCCAGTGTGTAGGGCCTTGTGGTTCCCGGTGCTGGCCTGGGTGGGTGTTGGCAGGATGGGCGTCGGCAGGTCTGGGTGAGATAAGCCCAGAAATGGAGAGTAAGCCTTTAGGAATTTGTAGAGCGGTTCAACGGTTCCCACCACATCCAGGTCTGTGATTGCTGGGCTTTTTAATCATCTTTTACATTTTTATCAAAATGTATTCTACCAAAGTATTGACGTGCAAGGGATTGAGGAATAAACATCCGGTCCTCCCACCTATTGTATAAGAAGCACTGGTTAGAGGCTCGCGGATTTTCTGAGGCCCAAGGAGTCCTTTGAGAGCACTTGGGGTGGGGGTGGGGGTGGGGGGGGAGAAAAGCTATTTTGTTGTCACAGTGTGTTTGGGGGGGGAGGGGGAGCCCTGCAAAATCAAAATTAACCTGTTCAACCAAAGCTGTAAACACCCAACATTTTACCAACTTGCTTGCTGAATTCCATATACATAAAAGTTATTCCATAAAAGTTACCCAAGAGATGGTCTCAGGATTCCTGACCGTGTGGTAGCTGCAGAGAAAAAGTAGCTGAGGGTAAAGACGAATTTCTTAGGGACGAGTCGTTTCAAAAGGAAAACTCTAGAAACCCTCTAAAATGTGTGTCTGGCGGCTGGACGGTTAGTGTATTTGAACGTGTTTCACGTAATGTGGGCCAGGAGCTTTGAAAATCTTAAAACAGGCCTGCGTGGGAGATGCCCCTGCGGGCACAGTGTTGAGGGAATGGATCCTGACCCACCTTCTCCGCCCCCCTCCTCTCTCCTCCTTCTAGAATGGGGGCAACCTGCTCTGTGCAGTGGACGAATCCAACGATCACATGCTCTCCGTGTGGGACTGGGCCAAGGAGGCCAAAGTGGTGGATGGCAAGGTGGGGTGACCGTTCTCATCCCCTGTCCTTGGGGTGCCTCTGTGGGACTGGCTGGATCTCAGCGGTTAGCAGTCTGGAAGCAGATAGACTCACATTGAAGTCCCAAGCTTTACCATTTGGCGGCTGTGTGACTTCAGGCAAGAGGCTTGCCTCTCTGAGCCTTGAGTGCCTCATCAGTAAAATGGGGATAATGGTAGCATCTTCCTAGTAGGGCCTTGGCTTTGATGTTGGGATGTGGGGGAGGGGGGCGGATCAGGCCCAACAGGACGAGGCGGCTCCTGACCGTAGCCTTGCAATGTCCAGAACGTTGACTTGCATCTCTGGGTGGGCCTGACTTCTAAATGAGTAATCTGAGGCATGGTAGAGCGGACAGCTACTTGCCCGAGGTCACATGCCTGTTTTCGGTGTGGGGCAGGCGACCTGGGTTCTGGATGGGGCCCACAGTTTGGGGACAGAGACAGTGTTTGAGAGGCCAGACTCTGGAGTCAGACCCGTGTGAGTTGATTCTGGGTTTGGCTCCCCCTGGCTGTGTGGCCTAAGGTAAGGGACTTCCCCTCTTTGAGCCTCACGTCTTCATCGGGGATGGGGTGCACTAATGAGCCTTACCTCACAGGGTGCTGTGAGGATTACAGCAGTTAATGGGTGAAGTGCTTAGCAAAGCACGTGGCGCAGAGTTGGGGTGCTCCGAGGTCTGCTGTTATATTGACGAAGATGGCAGTAATGCTTTGTTGGCTGGCCCTGCCTCCTGTACTTTAGTTTGCCTGTATAGTAAAGACGTAAGCAAGTAGGGTGTGCAGTGCACAACCTGCGTAGCTGTACAGGGCGGTCCTACATGGGGTGACCCTGGTGGCTTTGAGGTCCTCATTCAGAATCTCCCCCACTCCCCAAAGTGCTCCAACGAGGCCGTGCTGGTGGCCACCTTCCACCCCACAGACCCCACCCTGCTCATCACCTGCGGGAAATCCCACATCTACTTCTGGAGTCTGGAGGGGGGCAGCCTGAGCAAGCGGCAGGGCCTCTTTGAGGTGAGTGCCAGGGGCGCGGGGACGGACTGGCCCTGAAGGAGGCAGGCAGGGACACCCAGACAGATGACAAAACAGGGCTCCAGAGGGTTCCAGAGGGTTCTAGAGGGTTCTAGAGGGTTCCAGAGGCTGGAGATTATGGGGATGCCGAGGTGTTGTCTGCCGGGGCCTCAGTTTCCTTATCCCTACCGTAAGGATAATCCTCCTTAACTCTCAAGTTGTCGGGATTTGATGGGTTGAAGAATATAACAGCTCCTAGCAGATAGTAAATGGTCAATAAGCAGTGCTGTGCTTGCCGAGAATATGGAAAAACACCGAGGTCAGAGGCTGACTGGCCGAAAGAGATGTGCACCCAGACAGACAGACACTGGGTGGGAGGGCCTGGGAGAGAAGATGCAGGGGCATCTCTGACAGGACTCGCCTGCCTTTGGTGAGAACTAGAGCTCTCACCCCAAAAAGGGAGGCTCTGAGAACACTGGGCACAGACAAAACGGAGACATTGAGGAAAGGGTGGGGAGAGGCTGAGAGAGGGACATAGAGACAGAGGGGAAGACAGAGGGGGAGGGGTGGAGTGGGGAAGTCAGGGACAGAAAGAGGTGGAGACCCAGAGATGGGGAGAGGGGAACCCAGGAACAGAGGGCAGGGAAGAACCAGGGATGGAGAGGGAGAGTTGAGGACAGAGAGAAGACAGAAGAAAGAGAGGAGGCAGGAAATGGGGCTGGGGGTGGGCAAGGGAGACGATGGGGTCAGAAGCTCTAAGCCACGGAGCCATCCACGGAGGCAGGTTGGAGATGGGATGCTCCACACTGGGCCTCACACCCAAAAGCGTGGAAGGGATCCTCTGGACCACGGTCCTAGGTGGGGGTGGTGGTGAGCTCTGGGAAGCTCCCTGCTTCAGCAACCTTCTGACCCCTTCCGTTTCTCCTCCACCCTAGAAACACGAGAAACCGAAGTATGTGCTGTGTGTGACCTTTTTGGAGGGTGGCGATGTGGTCACCGGGGACTCTGGGGGGAACCTTTATGTCTGGGGCAAAGGTCAGTGTCACCCCACCTGTTTGGTCCCCCACCCAGTCCTCCCTGACCCCCTTTGGCTGAGCCTTCCTCTGCCCCAGCTTGTGTGGAGCGAATGATAAAACGGGCTGAATCCTTACTTAATTCCCTCCCCACCCCCCATCAAGGCTCAGCTCCAGTATCCCCACCTCTATGAAATCTTACTCCCCACCCCTGTCCCCTGCAAATCCCGTGGTGGTCGGGATCAAGTTTGAATGATAAACGAAGGAGCTGAGTAACCCAGGTGTGGGTGGATGGGTGGGTGCGTGGGTGGGTGGGTGGATGGATGGATGGATGGGTGGATGGATGGATGGATGGATGGGTGGATAGATGGATGGATGGATGGATGGATGGATGGATGGATGGATGGATGGATAGATGGATGGATGGGTGGATGGATGGATGGATGGATGGATGGATGGATGGATGGATGGATGTGTGGATGGGTGTGTGGATGGGTGGGTGGGTGGATGGATGGATGGATGGATGGATGAGTGGGTGGATGGATGGATGGATGGATGGATGGATGGATGGATGGATATGTGGATGGATGGATGGATGGATGGATGGATGGATGGATGGATGGATGAGTGGGTGGGTGGGTGGGTGGATGGATGGGTGGGTGGGTGGGTGGGTGGGTGGATGGGTGGATGGGTAGAGAGATGGTTTGTCCCAGAGCAGTAAATGAAGAAGAAGGGAATGAGTGAAGGCGTTGTCCTACTCAGTGAGTGGAAGATTGAGTAAGTAATGCACTGTCGTCAATGGTGAATGATTAGGTGAATGAATGAGTAAATGAATGAGTGGTTGTCCCAGCCAACGGATTGGTATGTTGCCCCGGCAAAAGCTAGCAGGACAAATAAGAGCTTGCCCCAGCCTTTGCATGAATTGCGAATGAAGAAATGAATGGGTTGTCCCAGCAGATGGATGGTGTGAACGTGTCACTGAGTTTTTCGGCCTGGGTACGTTTGCTTTCGTATCCGTGATGCTCCTTATTCAAGGCTGTGCTGAATTTATTCCCATTTCACAGATGAAAAACCATAGGCTCCTGGGGCGCCTGGCTGGCTCAGTCGGTAGAGCGTGTGACTCTTGATCTCGGGGTTGTGAGTTCGAGCCCCATGTTGGGTGTAGAGATTACTTCAAAAAAAAAAAAATCTTAAAAACTAAACAAAACAGGGGCGCCTGGGTGGCGCAGTCGTTAAGCATCTGCCTTCAGCTCAGGGCGTGATCCCAGCGTTCTGGGATCGAGCCCCACATCAGGCTCTTCCGCTGGAAGCCTGCTTCTTCCTCTCCCACTCCCCCTGCCTGTGTTCCCTCTCTCGCTGGCTGTCTCTGTCAAATAAATAAATAAAATCTTGAAAAAAAAAAAACTAAACAAAACAACAAAAAAAGAAAGACAAAGAAAAACCATAGGCTCAGAGAAGGGAAATGACCCAGCAAGGGACCATGCCGGGCACCCTGCCCCACCGCACATGGGTATATGGGAGATAGGCTTGAGTCAGGTGTCGCTTTGTGACTGAGACTCCGTTGCCCCATCTGTAGTAATGGGTATAATATTACCTCCATCGCAGCATCGTTTGGAGTTTCCCTTGAGCTTAGACAGCTGAGAATAAGCTCTGAGTCACTGGCAGTGTGTCCTTCCCAGCAGACTGTGAGCTCTCGGAGGGCAGAGACTGGGCCTGATTCATTTCCATATCCCCAGACCCACCACTGGGTCCATCCCGTGGGCTGCAGGGTGGGCGGAAGGATAAGTGGACAGGATGATGTGGGTACATGAGGCACCACGTCGGAGTTGAAGGATGGGGCCTGAGGAGGACTGTTCCTCAGAGTCCCTGTCCCAGCCTCCTCCCTGGGCCTTGGCCTGTAGTCTTGCCTCCTCGAATTCTGTTTGTTCTTGATCAAGTGTAAATCTGACCCTGTTCTTCTCCTGCCAAACTCTTCCATCGGTCCCTCGTTCGCTCAGGACAAGGTCCAGGTTCCTCACTGCGTGGTCTCCTGCCTTCCCTTCCCCCTTGCGTGTTACATGTAGTCACACCGGATTTCTTTTTGAAGGCTGATTTATTTATTCGAGAGCATGTGTGCGCGTGCACAAGCAGGGGAGCAGGGGGTAGAGTGGGAAGAGGAAGAGGGAAAGAATCCCAGTAGACTCTGAGGTGAGCAGGGAGCCCAAGGCAGGGCTCAGGGCTCCATCTCACAACCCTGAGGTCATGACCTGAGCTGAAACCAAGAATCAGACGCCCAACCACCTGTGCCAGCCAGGCGCCCCAGACCAGGTTTCTTATAGTTCCCTAAACAGTGTGTGCTCTCTCCTCCCTTCTTCCCTTTGCATACCTTGTTCCTTCTGCCTGCAGCCCTTTTCAACCCTCTATTGTCCTGGATGGCTCCTACTCATCCTTCAGATCCTTACTTAGCCATCTTCTCCTCCAAGAAGCCCTCCCTGACCTACCAGGCTGGGTGTCCTCTCTGGGATTCCACAGTCTCCTGGGTTTCCCCATCCTAGCCCCACCCACCTTGGGTTGCCACTGACTGGTAGTAGGTCTGTCTCTGAAATTGGATGGCGAGCCCCGTGATGGCAAGATCTGATGTCGTCTTGGTCACGACTGTGTCCCCAGTATCGCCCAGCATGAAGCTGGGCCCAGAGTAAATTCAAGTAAAATAATGGTTGGTTGAATGGGTTAATGGATGAATGAGTGGATATCAAATGGACAGATGAGTGGGTGGGTGGGTGAATGGATAGATGGATGGGAACAGATGGCAGATGGATGGATGTTTGGATAGAAGGATGGATTGACAGGTGGATGATAGTTGGAAGAAAGCGGTGAATGGATGGATGAGAGGTGGATGAATGGGTGGGTGGGTGGGTGGGTGGGTGGATGGATGGATGAATGGGTGGGTGGATGGATGGATGGATGGATGAATGGGTGGGTGGATGGGTGGTTGGATGGATGGATGGATGGATGGATGGATGGATGGATGGATGGATGAATAGATGGATGGATGGATAGATGGATGGATGGATGAATGGGTGGGTGGATGGATGGATGAATGGGTGGTTGGATGGATGGATGGATGAATAGATGGATGGGTGGGTGGATGTGTGGATGGATGGATGGATGGATGAATGGGTGGATGGATGGATGGATGAGAGGTGGATGAATGGGTGGGTGGATAGATGGATGGATGGATGGATGAATAGATAGATGGATGGATGGGTGGGTGGATGGGTGAATGGGTGGGTGGATGGATGGATGGATGGATAGATGGGTGGGTGGAGGGTGGGTGGGTGGATGGACAGGTAGGTGCGGGGGTGAATGGGTGGACGGGTAGGTGTCAGTTCAGATGGTTTAATGGGTGGATGATAAGGTATTGGAATACATAGGTACTGGGTGGGATTGAGCGTTCGAGGTGCTTTCAGGGGTCAGTACGGGGCCAGCCTCTCCATGCTGATCCCTGCCCCTGGCCACCCCTCCTCGGCCCCACAGGTGGGAACCGCATCACACAGGCGGTGCTGGGAGCCCACGACGGTGGTGTGTTTGGGCTCTGCGCCCTGCGGGACGGGACGCTGGTGTCCGGAGGGGGCCGTGATCGTCGGGTGGTCCTCTGGGGTTCCGACTACAGCAAGCTGCAGGAGGTGGAGGTGAGGAAGGGGTGAGGCTCCTGGGAAGGTGAGGGGACCTCCTCCCATCCCACCAGGGCTCCAAATAGACCCTCCTCTCCCCAGCTGGTCTTCTCCCCACCCCTTCCCTGCATGTGTCCTACATTCTTCTGCCTCCACCCCCACCCTCAGGTCCCAGAGGACTTTGGGCCAGTGCGCACCGTGGCGGAGGGCCGGGAAGACATGCTGTACGTGGGGACCACCCGCAACTCCATCCTTCAGGGCTCTGTCCACACGGGCTTCTCACTGCTTGTCCAGGTGAGCGCCTCCGCGTTTGCCCTCCTCCCCACCTCTCTCCATCTCTCTTCCCGCTTTCATTTCTCGCCACCTCCCTGCCCCATCCCTTTTCCTCTGGCCTGGCAAACCCCACCCACCTTCCCTTTACCTGCACCCACCCCGTAAACCCACCCCTGTCCCCAGACCCCCTGCCCCAGAGCTCCCCGTGGTCCAGCAGCCAGCGAGTTACCTGCTGGCGCGGCAGAGGGGCCCCAGGACCCTGCTGCAGCCGTGCCACCCCCTGCCCCTCTGATCAGGGGTGGCGTCCCTTTCTATCGGTTAAGTGCCCGGGCACGTGGTCCCACGGGCTGCATGCGCCATAGGCCCCGCACCTCCCAGGTCCCAGCTCCCTGGATCTGGGAAGGCCCTCTGGAGTCTGCCTGTTTTGCTTCTTGCAGCTCAAATGCCTGCTCCTGGCATGCCCAAACCCTACCCCACATCCAGTGAATACCCCACCTCCGCCCCATCCCTACCAAGGGGCCAAATAGCGTGGAGAGCATAGCATAGCGTGGTGGTTGGGAAGGAATCCCGGAGCGTGACTGCCGGGGCTCGAATCACCGCCCTGGCGCTCGCCAGCTGCGTGATGTGAGGGAAGTAAGGAGCCTCTGTGCCTCCAGGAAACGGGGCAGTAAGAGAACCCGACTTGGTGGGGGTGTGTAAGGACCCCATGAGTCTGTTCCTATAGGGCATTTAGGACGGTGGCTGGCACAGGAGTCTTGGCCAGAATCACTCCTTGATCGGTGCGTGTGTTTCTTCCATTCCTGCTGTGTATTTTCCCCGTCACAGCCTAGCTGAGATCCACGCTCCTGCTTTTAGAGCTCTGGCTCCGGTTTCCATGGCACATGAAGGCAAACGAGGGTTAGAGGGATTTTTCTAGATGTCCCAAGGCCAGAGGGACCTTAGAGACCCCTAAAAATAGTATCAATATTACATATTGTTGATTATATAATTAATAGGTTCCTGTATTATTAGAACTTTATTATAACATTAATTGCTATATTAACATCAACAATTACATTGTCACTGTTTATTGTTACTGCATAGTACATTAATAGTGTATGTTAATAATAATAATAATAATAATAGCCACTTGCGTTTGGTGAGCGCTATGTACTAGCCTGGGACACTTTCGTCCATGATTCGAGTGAGCACAGCAGTGTCATGAGATACATATGGGGATGAGTCCCATTTTACAGAAGGTTAAACTGAGGATCCAGGGAGAAGTCACCTGACCCGTCCATCAGAGGGAGCTGAGTTCAAGACTCCCGAGGCCGAGTACCCTCCATGGGATCCTATGGCCTTCTGGATGCCACCTGACTCCCAGGGTCCAGCTCCCACCCAGCATGGCTCTTGTCCCTCCCCCGCCCTCCCAGCATACAAATTGGAGAACAGAGGCCTGGGGACAGGCCGCATTTGCCTCGAGCTGCACACCAAGGCCAGGCAGCTGCTCGGTCCCAGCCTCCTGCAGACACACTGGGGAAAGGATCTTCCCTGGGTCCCCTGTGGCCCCAGTGTGTTGCTGGGGCTAGTCTAGCACTTTTTTAAAAAAGATTTTATTTATCTATTTTGAGAGAGAGAAAGCATGAGGCGGGGGGTGGGGAAGGTTGGGGGGCAGAGGGAGAGGAAGAAGCAGACTCCCCGCTGAGCAGGGAGCCCGGACATGGGGCTGGATCCCAGAACCCTGAGATCACGACCCAAGTGGAAGGCAGACACTCAATCAACTGAGTCACCCGGGTGTCCCTAGTCTAGCTTTCTGGCACTAAGCTCAGTGGGGAAAGGGCCTCGATGGCCCGTCTCCACGCTGCCGTCTCCCCCTTTCCGCCAGGGCCACGTGGAAGAGCTGTGGGGCCTGGCCACGCACCCCAGCCGGGCACAGTTCGTGACCTGCGGGCAAGATAAGCTGGTGCATCTGTGGAGTGCGGAGTCCCACCAGCCCCTGTGGAGCAGGGCCATCGAGGTAAGGGGACGGGGAACCCGGCACCTGGTGCTAACAGAACCACCTCTCTCAATGTGTCAGGGCTCAGCGCACCAAATGGAAACCACGTCGTCTTTTTAAGCAGACTGGGATTTATATATACACACACACATATATATATATATATTTTTTTTTAAGATTTTATTTATTTGAGGGAGAGCGTGCATGTAGACTCCCCGCTGATTGCAGAGCCCGACACAGGGCTCGACCCCAGGACCCTGAGATCATGACCTGAGCCCCCCAGGTGCCCCTAAGCAGAAGGGGATTTAATGCAGGGAGTTAGGTGCTTACAGACTTGCTCGGAAGGGCCGGAGGAGCGGGTTCTCCCTTGGAAGGAGGCTCAGAACCCACCTGCCAGGGGAGCTGCTGCGTCTGCCACGGTCAGGAGGGTGGGGTCAAGAGCACCGAGTTCAAGTTCATGCCATCGTCCTCGCCCCGGAACCGGGAAGCCGGGGCCGCTGCCAGTGCTGGCTCTGGAGCTGCACCGTTCGGTCCATGTGGCTCGTCAGTGAACTTTAACACGTAAATAGAATTAAGACTCCAGTTCCTCGGTTGCACTAGTGATGTTTCCAACACAAGGCTGGTGGCCGCCATATTGGGAAGTACAGATCATGAACATCTCCATCGTTGTAGAAGCTTCTGTTGGACTGGCTTGTCCCAGAGCAACCCAGCGCTGGCCCCATCTGTACTGAATGCTTGATACTCTGCGCTCTCGCCTTTCAAGGCTGGCGACTGCTCATGAGGGTAGCAAATGCCGTTGCTTTCACAGCCCAAATGATGAGTAGGAGAGCGGGGCCTCTGTCTTCTGTCTTCCGGAGCCCACAAGAGCCCAATGGATCGTCTGACCCAAATCACAGTGGGACCCTAGCTGCAAAGGATTCTGGGCAGTGTACTTGTTAAAGCTCCCCCGCCTGTCCCTCTGGGACACTAGAACATCAGTCCATCATACCCCCCCCAGCCATTCTTTGAGGCTTGGCTCCAGGCATGCCGGGTTGCCTCTGATGCTGGAACACTTGATGGCCTTTGAACTCCTCCGAGTCAGGCATGGTGTGCCCTGGAAATTGTCAGGGCTGGGTATCGTCATCCTCATTCTGCTGTCGAACCACCCAGGCGTCGTTAGAAACACAGAATCCTTCGCCCCATCCACAGCGCGTCTGATTCAGAAGTTCTATATTTGGGACCCGAGATCTGCAAGATGGTAACAAGCCCCCTTAGGTTCTTCTGCTTCGGGCAGCTTGTCAACCATGACCAGAGTCGCTGGCTTAGCACGTTACCTACTTTGTCCTTTTAATTTCTGGCAACCTCCACAAGGCAATGGGGTTGACAGATGCCCGCTTGGAAAGAGGCACGGAAAGGTAAAAAATCGCTGGCCCATCATCACCGTGTGATGACACTCACAACCAGCCTTCGTGGAGTGTTTCCCGTGTGCCACCGGGCTCACCAGCTGACTGTTCCAAGGACTTTACGTCTTGCTTGTAACAATCCTGCGAAGGACTGATGTCCTCCCTTTGCCAGATGAGGCAGCTGAGGCTCGGACAGGGAGGTTATTTGATGTCATGTAACTAGGACGTGTCAGAGCCACCGTGTGAACCCAAGTCTGATTCCATGGTGTTCGTTGCCTGTGAAGCAACCAAATGCCCCCAACAGTCAAAAACTGTCAGTACCCACTGCTGGGTGCTTCACAAAATGTGGGGAAACGGGCCCTTGGACATGCCTGGTGAGGAGTTGATAGAATTTGATGGAAAGCAAGTCGGCATTATCTATCAAAGGTCTTAAAAAAAATGGATACTCTGAGTCCCAACAGTCTCGCTTCTACAAAGTTACCTAAGGAAGTCACGGGTGAGTAAAGCTGTGGGAATTTAGCTCAGGAGTATGAAAGGCTCCAGTCAACAGTGACAGCAGGAATGTTTTCTGTTTGAGCTGACGTGGCACAGGAAGGGAGCGTGCTTTTGGAATGTCTGTGGCAGCAGAGGAAGGTGATGGCCCTCGGGTCAGGCTGAGAGTTGGCTCTGACGTCGGGGAATGATGGCCGGATAGACTGGAGACCCCAGTTCTCAGCCCTGCCTCCTCTCTCCCCTCAGGACCCTGCCCGCTCTGCTGGCTTCCACCCCAGTGGCTCTGTCCTGGCCGTGGGCACGGTGACTGGCAGGTAAAGCTGAGTTGGGCATTTGGGGAGAGCTGCTCTGCTACCCCTGAGAACTGTCCCTTGACACCCAGCCCCCTCCCCTATGTCCCCAGAGCCCACAGAACTTGTAATTAAGACTGTTCACCAGGCTGTTCTCCCAACATTTGTCTGGAGTCAGCCTCTCTCTCCCAGATCTTTCCTGGGGTCCCTCCCTTAGGCCCTACAGATTGCTGCCTCCCCCCCCGCCAAATAGCTCACATCCCCTCCCCCAATCATGCCTTCTCCTTAAAGATGGCTGCTCCTGGACACGGAGACCCATGACCTGGTGGCTATCCACACCGATGGCAACGAACAGATCTCAGTGGTCAGCTTCTCTCCAGGTAAGCGGCGGGGCCCGGGGATCTTGGAGAAGCCAGGCCTGGGAACTGAGGTTCAGTCACTAGCAGGGGGAAGGAGTGGTGCCCGTGTGGCAAGGCCTAGGGTCCGGTCTAAGACTCTAGCGGGGACGGAGTTTGGGACAGCTGAACAGTCTGGAATAGCGGGGGGCTGAATCTGAGAGAGAAGGGGGTAGAGCCTGGGTGCCTCCTCATAGCCCCCCCTCCCCCTCCCCCAGACGGGGCGTACCTGACCGTGGGCTCCCACGACAACTTGGTGTACGTGTACACGGTGGACCAGGGCGGCCGCAAGGTCAGCCGCCTGGGCAAGTGCTCGGTGAGTGGGCAGTGGCCCCCAGCCCGCGCCGCCACCCCCGTCCAGGGGCTGCAGAATTAACCAATTTTCTCCTTCAAGGGAGCACAGCTTCAACGCTACTGACTCTGCCCTGATCACTTCAAGGAGTCTTAGCCCCGCCCTCACATTGCCCCCACCCCCACCCCGTGTTATAAGCCCGCCCCTCTGTGTCTAGCCGTGCCCACCTGTTCTAAACTCCCCTTGTGTTCTAAGCCCTTTCTGTCTGGCCCCGCCCATCACAGTCTGGCCCCGCCCATGGTAGTCTGGCCCCGCCCCCACGCTCCAAAGGCCGTGTATCCTTCCTTTGGCCCCCTTGTGTTCTCACCCTACCTCTGTATTTTGCCTTCCACCTCTCCTGGTCTAATCCCACCCCGTCCGGCTCTAACTCCACCCCTTCCCTCCCACCCCGCAGGGCCATTCCAGTTTTATCACCCACCTGGATTGGGCCCAGGACAGCAGCTGCTTTGTCACCAACTCCGGGGACTACGAGATTCTGTACTGTGAGTGCTCTGAAAGCCAAAGGCCGCCCTCCTTCAACTTTCCTATTTCCGTGCGCGATTTACATAGACTTCCGGGAAGGGGGCAGGGCTTTCTGGCCTTTCTCCTCTGGCTCCTGTATTCAGGGGCTGTTCCGATCGAGCGATCCATCGATCGATCAGTCTCCTGGCTTCGGATTTGCTCCCCTTCCTGGTTCGATGGGTGGGGCACAGGTTTCTAAGCAGATGCCCCTGTTCAGGCCTGGAGATGTCATCACGCAGATCCAGAGCCTTCAGCCAAGTCTGGAAAAGTGGCCTGAGCCCTAGGACCCTAGCCTCCTGTCTCGGACCTCCCTGCCCCTGGACTGTGCAATGCATGGGTTAAGTCAGTACTTCTTTCTGCTCTGAGTGCCGCCCCCCATTTTCTGCCCCAGGGGACCCGGCTACCTGTAAGCAGATCACTAGTGCAGATGCTGTGAGGAACGTGGAATGGGCCACGGCCACTTGTGTCCTGGGATTTGGAGTGTTTGGTGAGTTCTGGAATGGGGGAGGGCCCACCGAGGACAGGAGTTCCAAGAAACATCCTTGCCTGGTGGTCTTCAGAGTCTCTTATTGGTTATCCCCAGACCCAGCCTGGGCCCTGCCAACATAAACTTCAGTCCAGTGGCGGAGAAAGACCTGTCCCCAGACAACCCAGAGTCGACTGGGTCGGGACTGGGCTGCCACCCGACCCCAGCCTGGGAGGGAGTCTAGGAAGGCTTCCTGGAGGAAGGGCTATCGAAGCTGGACCTGGAGGATGAGGAGGCAGTGAGGAAGGAAAGCAGTCCTGAGGCACAGGGAATCATAGCATGTCTCCCACAAAAGCAGGGAGGTGGCAGAGAACTTGGCATTTGGGGAAATCCAAGAAGGCAGGAGGGCTAAATCATTGCAGAGTTCAAGGGGAGCCCTAGGGAGGAGGAGGCTGGAGCAGCGTGGGGCAGAGCCTGGGGGTCATGCTAAGAAGCCTGGGCTTTCTGGGGCGCCTGGCTGGCTCAGTCGGAAGAGCATGTGGCTCTTGATCTCGGGGTCATGAGTTCGATGCCCACATGGGGTGTAGCGATGACTTAATAAATTAAACGTAAAAATTAAAAAAAAAAGAAGCAGCAGCAGCGGCCTGGGCTTTCTCCCAAGGCCACCAGGGAGCCACAGAAAGGTTTTGAGCAGTGGAAAGCCAGCGTCAATTACACATTTAAAAAAAGATCATTCCAGTTCTCATCCCCGGCCAGAGACAGGCTAGGTGGGAGGAAGGCAGGGAGGCTGGGACCTGCTCACCTCAGGGGTTCCTGACCCTAGCTGAACTCTCCCCCCGCCACCCACCCGTCATCTTGCCCGCAGGGATCTGGTCCGAGGGGGCGGATGGTACCGACATCAACGCTGTGGCCCGCTCCCATGACGGGAAGTTGCTGGCTTCAGCTGATGACTTTGGCAAAGTCCACCTGTTCAGTTACCCCTGCTGTCAGCCCCGAGTGAGTCCCCCCGGGGGGCTGGCAGGGTGGGGATAACGTGCAGCCTTGGGAGCGAGAGCGAGGCAACACTCTCCAGGCCTCAGTTTCCCTATCTGTACAAGGAGGGCAGTGACGTGATCCCAAGGGTCGTCCTGAACTTCCGAGTCGGTAGATTTCAGTCTCTAGCGCTAACGCTCTGCTCCGAGTGTCTGCGGTTCGGAGCTCTTTGGTTCTCTGATCCTTATTCACGCCAGAAATAGTCACTGAGCCCCTACTGTGTGCCTGGCCCAGAGGCTCCGGCCATGAACGTGACAGATCACCTGCTTTCACTTCTTTCTCTCCCTCTCCCAGGCCCTCAGCCACAAATACGGCGGACACAGCAGCCATGTGACAAATGTGGCCTTCTTGTGGGATGACAGCGTGGCCCTGACCACGGGGGGCAAGGACACCAGTGTGCTGCAGTGGCGGGTGGTCTGATGTGGGGCCAGGGGACAGTCAGGTGGCAGGGCTGGAATTCTATTTTCGGGAGATGTCTATTGCCGAGTAGAGTAATATATACCCAGAGTATGTCTATAGCAGAGGGGGTTATGGGGGTGGGAGGGTAGACTGACAGAAGTCTCTATTTATCGGGGTGGGAAGAGGGGTCACATTGCTTTGGGGGAGCCATTAAGGTGTTTGATTTAGAGTGTTTTTTTAAGTTTATTCTTTTATATCATCCAGAAATAAAGACACATGCACTGACGCGGAGTGTCAGGGTCTGTGTGTGTCCAAAGATTGCGTGGCTTTAAGCGTGTACGTGGGGTGGGGTATGTGTCGATGACAGTTAGCGATGAGGGACCATGACTTAGGTCTCATTGGTCTTTCAGCTTGACAGAAACCAAATTTGCTTTGACTTAGACCAATAGAGCACGCAGTGGGCCCACGTCGCCATCGGAGAAGGGCAGATGGGCCTCCGGGCCTCAGGGCCATCGAAGCAAAGACTTGAGGGCAATCAGGATATGCTCTCCGTACGTTCTCTGGCCTTTCACGAGTCAGCATTTTTCTCTGGGACCACTGTTCTCCACACCACAGAAACAAGGCTTCAAGGCTCATTAATTACCAGCCTTGGGCCTTGAATCCAAAAATCCCGGGGAAAAGTTCTGATTGGCTCATCTGCAGGTCAATCAGCTTGGCTTGCCAGTTGGGCTCCTGTGATTGGCTCCCCTTGGGTGGAGCTCGGCCAGGGACACGGGATTGTGTGAGAACATGGAATTCTCCACCTGAACCACGGTTTGAATCAGGCAAAGGGAGCTTTTCAGAGAAGGGGGCAGATGACACGGTAAATGCCTGGGAGCTGGGGTATGAGGACCCTGGGTTGCAAGAGCCAGAAACCCAACTCTATCCAGCATAAATAATAATAATAAAAAGAAGTTGTCAGGTCATGGAACAGGGTGGTCCAGGAGGGGCCCAGCTGGGTTCAGGAGACTCAGCTGTGGTTATGAGGGTTCTCCTCTTGGGAATTTCTCATCCGAGTATCTGTAACCTTGAGCGCATTTTTAACTTTTTATCGATCTTTAACGTAATAATGCAGAGAAGTACGCTCATCAACAACCTACAGTCTCCTGGATTCACAGACAGATCCAGCCATGCAGCCGGCTCCCGGATGGATAAACAGGGCATCCCCAGCCCCTCGGGCCCCCTCCCAAACATTGCCTCCCCCCCAGCAGCCACTACCTTGGCTTCTCACACCATAGCATCGGTAAATCAGAGGTTGGCAGACTCTTTCCCTAAAGGGCGACAGAGTAAATACTTTAGACTTTGTGAACCACCCTGTCTCTGTCCCAACGAACTCGGACACTGTCCTACAAAAGTGACCGCAGACAGTGCCTATGGGAACGAGCCTTTCTGTGTTCAACAAACCTGTTGACGGATACTGACATTTGAGTTTCTCGTTTTCACCTGCCACAAAATACTATTGTTTGGACTTTTTCTTTTTCTTTTCTTTTTTTTTTTAAAGATTTTATTTATTTATGTGACAGAGAGACAGCCAGCGAGAGAGGGAACACAGCAGGGTGAGTGGGAGAGGAAGAAGCAGGCTCCCAGCGGAGGAGCCCGATGTGGGACTCGATCCCGCAACGCCGGGATCACGCCCTGAGCCGAAGGCAGATGCCCAACGACTGCGCTACCCAGGCGCCCCCCCACTTTTTCTAAACGTTAAGAAACATAGAAGCCATTTTAGCCCATGAGCCATACAAAGACAGGGAGGAGAGAGGGAGGGAGGGAGGGGGATTTATTATAGGAAATTGGCTCATGAGTATGGAGGCTGATAAGTGCCAAAATGTGTAGGGTGAGTAGGCTGGCTGGAGACCCAGGAAGAGCTGATGTTTCCGTTCAAGTCCAAAGGCAGGGAAAAGCCAACGTCCCAGTGGGAAGGAAGGCAGGAAGGAGGATTTCTCTCTCACTCAGGGGAAGGTCAGCCTTTTTGTTCTATGCAGGCCTTCAACTACTTGGATGAGGCCCACCCACTCTGGGGAGAGCAATCTGCTTTACTCCATCTGTGCATTTTTTTTTTTAAGATTTTATTTATTTATTTGACAGCCAGCCCCCGAGAGAGGGAACGCAAGGAGGGGGAGTGGGAGAGGGAGAAGCAGGCTCCCAGTGGAGCAGGGAGCCCGATGGGGGGCTCAATCCCAGGACCCTGGGATCACGCCCCGAGCTGAAGGCAGATGCTTAACAACTGACCCACCCAGGTGCCCCCAGTCTACACATTTAAATGTTAATCTTGGGGCACCGGGGTGGCTCAGTCAGTTGGGCATCTAACTCTTGGTTTCGGCTCAGGTCATGGTCTCGTGGTCTCAGTCTCATGGTCTCAGAGCCCCACGTTGGGCCCCATGCTCAGTGTGGTGTCTGCTGGGGATTCTCTCCCTTTCCCTCTCCTTCCCCCTCTGCCCCTCCCCCCCCCGCCCACGCTCGCTCTCTCTCTCAAATAAGTAAAATCTTAAAAAGAAAAAAACTACTTTTGCAAGATTTCTCCGGTGCTTATGGTTCAGGTGGCTATTAACTACCAGTGAGATACACAGGCAGTCAGGAGACCCTTTAAGAATGTAACAGCCAGTACTTATTTGCTCCTTATCAAAACTATGCAGGTCAGCCTTCTGGGCTAAAGGTGAACATTTTTTCTGCTTCTATCCCTCATTGTTTCCCCTGCTGGCCAATGTTCGGTCCTTGAATCTTGAAGCTTGTTGAAGGGCAAAGGGCACATCATCTGTAACTGCTTCAAGCCGGCAGGGGTCATAGAGAAGTCCCTGCCTATGGACTGAAATTGGTCACTGTCTATCCCTACACGCAATTATTATGGAAGGCCGTTCCCGTAGGCTCCAGAGGGGACAATAGAACAAAGCAAAAGAGACAACATACTAGGATCAATATTATAATAGGGGACGCCTGGCTGGCCCAGTCGGAAAAGGAAGTGACGCTTGATCTTGGGGTCGTGAGTTTGAGCCCCACCTTGGGTGTCGAGATTTAAAAAAAAAACAACAACAACAACTTTAAAAAGGGATTAATATTATAGTAAAAATAAGAAGTGTGGTAAGAAGACCCTCCCGACCAGGAATTTAACCAATCAGAAAGTGACAGTGTAGCGTCTTCAAGGGAATCAGTGTGGTTATTTACATCCGTAAGTAACCTGTTACATTTTTGTCATAATGTGGAATGTAGCTGCAATCCATTTTAATAATGGCATGAGTTCCTCCCCGTGCTGCTGTTCAGACATCTAATGCCATTCTATTTCGTAGAATCGTGTTACACATTTGGGTTCCTTGAGCGTTTAATAATGTAATGCTATGGGGGCGGGGGGCCTGGGTGGCTCAGTCAGTTAAGCATCTGACTCATTTTTTTTAAGGTTCTATTTGTTTATTTGAGAGAAAGAGAGCACAAGCAGGGAAGAGGGAGAAGCAGACTCCCCACTGAGCAAGGAGCCTGATGCGGGGCTCGATCCCAGGACCCTGAGACAATGACCTGAGCCAAAGGCAGACGCTTAACCTACTGAGCCACCCAGGTGCCCTGTCTGTTGTTCTCAACACGGAAGATTAGCTGGACGTGTAAGAGTCTTAGTGCTACGGCCATGCATCCAGGCATAACCTAGGGCACATCTTCCAATCCAGCCTGGTGAAAGCCATGCCCCCCAGTTTGGCCCCCATAACCACTACGTTCCATTAGGTGCCAGTCGCCTGTCCAGTCAGTAGCACACCAAATGGTTGCCTGTAAAATAATGGTATGGTCTCAGGCTTCTGGGGGGAGTACTATTTGGTCAATATTATTGGGCCATGAATTTGTGGGTGACTCCGTGTTGGTTTGGGTTAAACGTGGCCGCTGTCTGCCTGGCTAAAGCCTCTCCTTGTAATCTTACATCGATAGAGGTGACTCGCGGGACGCATATGGCTAAGGGATAAAACCATCAAGCAACCCTCTTTGCTTGCTGTCTAGCCTTAACAATAACCTAATTACAAGGAATCACTGTCAAGTGGGCATCCCCAAGTGCATTGTCCAATCCAATTATAAAGAAGGTGGGGCCACCCTTTATCTCCACAAGTTCGTAACTAACCCCATGGAGTGGGGTACGCTCCGACTTTCAAGGAGCGATTTTGTTATCCCGGCCACATTGAATTGATCAAGGTGACAGCTGAGTTACACAATCATTGTGGAGTCCATCCCATTGCCCAGCTGTTTAATCATAAGCCCATGGGCTCGCTTTTGTTATCCCCCCAGAAGAATAGTCTGTATTGAGCTATGATGGCCATCTCTCTCTCGGAAACTTCCCTGAGGGTGTCTACATTAGGCGAACTATAAACATTTCAAGATATTAGTCAAAACTTGAATCTACCACCCATAAGGATGTGTTATTGAAACATAAATTTTCTCCCTAAATTCACCTTATTTTCAGAGATCGCCAAACCAAGACTAATTCGTTTGTAAAACAAGTCCAATTTTAACAAACTTGGCCCAATTATTTACATAAGCTCAGCAAGAATAGTGATTGAGCAGGGGCGCCTGGGTGGCGCAGTCGTTAAGCGTCTGCTTTTGGCTCAGGGCGTGATCCCAGGGTCCTGGGATCGAGCCCGGCATCGGGCTCCCTGCTCCACTGGGAGCCTGCTTCTTCCTCTCCCACTCCCCCTGCTTGTGTTCCCTCTCTCGCTGGCTGTCTCTCTCTCTGTCAAATACATAAATAAAATCTTTAAAAAAAAAAAAAAAAGAATAGTGATTGATCAGATGGATCCTTTAAAATCTGCTTTGCTAGAACTTTTCATAAGGAATCTCTTGATTGAACCTTTTTTTTAAAGGATTTTATTTATTTATTATAGAGAGAGCATTGGGGGGGGGGGCGGAGGGTGGGTGGGGAGAGGGAGAAGCAGGCTCCCCACTGAGCAGGGAACAGGATGTGGGACTGGATCCCAGGACTCCGGGATCATGACCTGAGCTGAAGGCAGACGCTTAACCAACTGAGCCTCCCAGGTGCCCTTAGGTTGAACTTTTAATAGCATCTTGAGGCCAGAGCCAAGCCGAATACATGTCATCAGACTTGCCTGAAATTCCTGTAGATTTGGGTGTATCCCTTTTCTCGATGTCCCCCAAATATCCTGAGGTTCCTGCACCTTCCAGAAAGTGACATTCTTTTTTTTTTAATGAATACAATATACAAGTTTTTTTTTTAAGATTTTATTTATTTATTTGAGAGAGAGACAGCCAGCGAGAGAGGGAACACAAGCAGGGGGAGTGGGAGAGGAAGAAGCAGGCTCATAGTGGAGGAGCCTGATGTGGGGCTCGATCCCAGAACGCCGGGATCACGCCCTGAGCCGAAGGCAGACGCTTAACAACTGCGCTACCCAGGCGCCCCCAGAAAGTGACATTCTTTACCCACTTGGTAAGGCTGCTGGGAACTCTGTAAGCGAGGCATCTGGCCAACATTTCCAAGGGGCTCTGTTGGCTCCGTACAGTCAACCTTTGATACCTTAAAACTGTCCGGTCATGTCTGAGTCTATGCATGCCTCTCTCAAACGTGACATTCTAGTGAAAGCCTTAGCGACAGAACCAGTGTTTCCAATGGTGTCCAGTTACAAGCAGGACAGATTCTCATTGAACTTGTGCAAATAATGATAATTGCCATGAAAGAAAATACAGAGAGTTTCTGATTTCTGGAAGGTTCAGGTAGGGAGAAAAGTGAAACGTTTCAATTTGTTCACAAAAGAATACTTGATCATGTTTCTCTAAGTTGTTAATATCTTAAGAGAAAGTTTCCTAGGGGCGCCTGGCTGGCTCAGTCGGAAGAGCGTGTGACTCTTAATCTCGGGGTTGTAAGCCCAAGTCCCACATTGGGTGTAGAGATGACTTAAAAATAAAATCTTAAACAAGAAAAAAAAGATCTGATATGAGACTGCATGATAATGTAATTGACATGGAAATCCACTTGTTTCTGTGACACACGATTCAAGAATTCAAGTAATGACCTTAGACCAGGACATATGAAAACTTAAGGAATTTCGTATGTTTTCTGGAATGGTTACATTACTTACCCATTCAGTACAAGCGAAGGTTTATCATTATTTGTTTGACATGCTTTCCAAGTAACTTAGCGGGGGCGCCTGAGAGGCTCAGTCCGTTAAGCATCCACTCTTGGTTTTTGGCTGAGGTCCTGATCTCATGGCTCGTGAGATCATGGTCTGTATCTGGGCTCTGTGCTCAGCGGGAGTCCGCTTGGATATTCTCTCCCTCTGCCCCTTCTCTCTCTCTCTCTCTATCCCCCTGGAATAAATAAATAAATATTTTTTAAAAACAAAAGAAATTAAAAAAAAAAAACCAAGTAACTTAACATGCCAAATAAACAAGCCTGATTAGCCAAAAGGCATTCATTTAGAATTCAAATCTTGGGAGTTTTGTGAAAAATCGCAGGTTTTAAAGCCCATCCCTAAATAGGATTACAGATCGTTACAAAACTATCTTTCACCAAGGTGCTAATAAGGGATTCTATTGGAACTTACACAGTTGCCAGCAAAACTCAGCTCCTTTAATATTGAGAAGTTTTAACTTAAAGTAATCACAGTCCTGATAAAGACAAAACACAGAAGCTTTGGTTTTTCTGGGCATTAAAGAAAAGAAGAAAAAAAAACCTTGTTTACATTTTTTTTTAAGATTTTATTTATTTATGTGACAGAGAGACAGCCAGCGAGAGAGGGAACACAAGCAGGGGGAGTGGGAGAGGAAGAAGCAGGCTCCCAGCGGAGGAGCCTGATGTGGGGCTCGATCCCAGAACGCCGGGATCACGCCCTGAGCTGAAGGCAGACGCTTTAACGACTGCGCTACCCAGGCGCCCCTACATTTTCTTATCAAGAGCAGACCGACAATCCAAGAAAACTCTATAAGAGAGAGGAAAGCAGAATTTCAATGTCAGACCAGTGTACTTTTAAAATCCCATTCATTCCAATCTTAGTTAGTCCTAACCACACATAAAATTCTTCTCCAAAGATTTCCCTTCTCAAACCTTCGATAACTTTCTTTCTTCTTTTCTTTCTTTTTTTTTCCCCCAAGAGTCATGTGCCCTACTGACTGAGCCAGCCAGGCACCCCTATAACTTTCTTTTTCATTCAGATTTTGTCCTAAGCCTTTTCTCTCCAAACCACCCATCTTATTTTAGGACACAACTACTTTCTTTTTCCCTCAATGAAATATATTCCCATTCCTTATATCTTTCTTATTAAAAATGCATCGTTTCTTGCATACAGAGTTCTTCCCTTACTTCCACGAGTCTTAATTACATTAACTGTTTTTAAGTCATCTGCACCCAACGTGGGGCTTGAACTCGCTACCCTGAGATCAAGAGTCACATGTTCTTCCAGCTAAGCCAGACAAGTGCTCCTGGAATGAAAGTTTTTGTATTTAGGGGCACCTGGGCGGTTCAGTCAATTAAGCATCGGACTCTTGATTTCAGTTCAGGTCATAGTCTCAGGGCTGTGAGATCAGCTTCCACACGGGGCTTGGAGCCCGCTTTAGAGTCTCTTCTCCCTCTGCCCCTCCCCCACCCCTCTCCCTCTCTAATTAATATATAATTAATCATATTAATATATTAATTATATTGATTAATATGTTGATATATTAATCAATATAATTACGAATAATAATAAAGTGTTTATATTTAATGCTGGTAACTCTACAGATATGTTTACCTTAATGAAACTAACAAATTAGTTTGAATGCCAAATATGTTGCACCTGGGTCCCCCAAAGTCTATCCCTTTGTCGCCCAGTTGATCGGTTTTAGCTGGGGCACCTGCAGGGAAATCTGAAGTGGGCCGATGACATCAAGGGAGGGGTGCTTTTTGCTCTTTGACAGCGGGGGGGGGGGGGGAGCAGGAGCCAATGGCCTGAGGCACTGAGGAGGGTATCAGTCCCACAAGCTGAGCAGGTGGGTGCAGAAACAGGAATGGGGGGGCTGGAGGCAGAATAGGTGAGGTGCCCCCAGCAAGGCTGGAGGCCGATGAAAGCCCAGAGGGCAGAGAAAGAGGCCCCCCAGGCCTAAAGCTCATCAGCCTGGACAGAGGAACAGACACGCGTTTTCTTTCCAGCAACAAGAAGTGAATGTAGGCAGTTCTCCACCGGCCGGAGAAGATGGGGCACCTCCCGGGAACAAAAGGTGTTTGGGCGGCAGCTGGGGAACGTTCCTTAAAGCCCTGTCCCGAGGTGGACTCACCAGACGATTGGCTCCTGTTCTCCTGTCGGTTAACCGGGAAACGAATGAGCGAGGAAACCCCGCACACGAGGCCGGCAGCGTCCATCCAGCCCTCTCTATTCCAGATCGGACACTCAAACGAAGACGCAAAGAGGAGACGAGTGACTTGGGAAAAACCGAGGGAGGCACGTACAGGATGCTGGCAGCACCCCGTTCACAGGGGACACCCGGGGGGCAGGGGAGCACAGAGAACAGGACAGAACACCGGGGCGGAGGAACCGCAGCAGAAGGGCCTGAGGCAGCTGGGCTGATGGCTGGTTGAGCAGTAGATGGTGAGGACAGGGGTGTCGTCGGACCCCTAAAGGACAGAGCAGGGTTTGGGCACAGGCCCATAAAGGCCTGACCATAAGGGATTTCGGTCCGTTTTTCCACTCAGACAGTCCCATCCTCTAGGTTCTATCCAGGCCAACAGTGTTACAAAAGAAACAGAAGGGAAGGAAACACACGAGGGGTCCTTTTTAGGCCTTTTCCTGCTGAATCAGAGAGAAGAGAACAAAGGGGAACAGTGACTAAGCAACTGCCAGGCTCAGGAAAGCAAGAGCGGGAGACTCAGCGAGGAAGACGGCCGCCCCGGCCGCCGTTAGACCTGGTCTCTTTGTGGTCGCCAAAAAGATGTCGCCGGGTGAACTGGGGAGACTCTGCCCCCCCCAGGTCTCAACCTAGCTGGACCCCAAGGAGTCTGGTCTTTCTCATGAGAAGGAATTCAAGGACAGACATGCAGCACAGCGGGAAAGGGTATTAAAGCGAAAAGTACACTCTTGAGATCTGAGAGCAGGTGCGCTCAATCAAGAGTCATGTTCCCCTTCCCCCCGGAGTTTGGTGCTTTTCTTTCTCTCTAAGATTTTATTCATTTCCCTGAGAGAGAGAGAGAGAGAGAGAGAGAGAGAGAGAGAGAGAGGAGAAAGCAGGAGCAGGAGGAGGGGGAGAAGCAGAAGAAGAAGCACACTCCCCACCGCCCCGCTGAGCAGGGAGCCCGAGGCGGGACTCGATCCCAGGACCCTGGGATCATGACCTGAGCCAAAGGCAGATGCTTAATCGTCGCACTATGAACACTTTCAACCTGAGAGCCGGATCGAGAACACCAACTAGCCCATGTGTGAGGACAAATGAGAGCCAGGAAAAAAAACCCAAAAGGATGGAACTCCTATCTACTCCAGGGAACTTTCTCGTGAGCTTTCTCCACGATCCAGCCCCAAGGGAGTGGTCCCCCCTTAGGTGAGCGCCCCACCTGGGTAATAGCTCCGATTGGCCCTTCTCAGGAAGCACGCAGTCAGAGTATCTTGGATTTTATGCTCCTGGAGGAATCACACCGGGCTATTTGGAAGGAAACCTTACATGGGAGTCTTAAGACTGGTGGCTGTCCTCACGACATGCGTGGCTGTCCCATGCCCAAGAAGAATACAAGTATTGAAACAACAGGTAAGGGGCGCCTGGGTAGCTTAGTCCGTAGAGCGTGTGACTCTTGATCTCAGAGTTGTGAGATCAAGAGCTTGGAGAGGCTGCTTTTAGGCAAACAGGCTTGAATGATGGAATGGAGGAAGGGTCCATGGTGACCTCAAAATACCCACAGGCTCTAAGTGACCAATGGGCTACTTAGAACCAGGCGTAGTTAGCAGAAAAAGGAAAATTCCATATATTGCCATACATTCTCATCTTCTGCCTTTATTTTTTTTTTATTTCTAAAGGTTTTATTTTTAAAGGTTTTATTTATTTATTTGACAGAGAGAGAGAGAGAAAACACAAGTAGGGGAAGGGACAGAGGGAGAGGGAGCAGCAAACTCCCCGCCGGGCGGAGAGCCCCATGCAGGATTCAAACCTAGGACTCCAGGATCATGACCTGAGCCGAAGGCAGATGCTTAACCAACTGAGCCACCCAGACACCCCTCATCTCCTCCCTTTAAAAAACGGCCTCCACCCACTGCCTCCCTGCACACAGCCTCTCCTCTGCTGTCCTGCCCGCAGCTCCCTTGCGGTGTATCCAGTAAACTTCTATCTCCTTTGTTCTGTCTTTGGTGAACCCTTTCACTGCCCGTACCACCGGCTTCGCCCTATCATCGCCCCTTATTTAGGGGCCCCCATCTGATCGAGAGAGACACCCCATTTAGATACTGCAGAACTTACTTAAAAAATTGTTTAAAATAGAATAAAACGATGGCTCGTGGCCTTTAAAAAAAATAAGTGAACATTTTTTCTGCTTCTATCCCTCATCAGAATAACCAATACCACCCTGTCAGGGCAAACCGTTTGCAATATCATCGGTGACTGTACCAAGGTGGGGGTGGGGATTGAGTTGTTCTGATTTTCTCCGTCTTTGGTAGCCAAGATAATTTATAATGATGCTATCTAATTACATCTTGTTTTTGTTATTTTTTTAACTCTTTTTTTTTTCAGATTTTATTTATTTGACACAGAGAAAGAGACAACGAGAGAGGGAACACAAGCAGAGGGAGTGGGAGAGAGAGAAGCAGGCTTTCCCCTGAGCGGGTACCCTGATGCAGGGCTCGATCCCAGGACCCTGGGATCACGCCCTGAGCCGAAGGCAGATGCTTAACGACTGAGCCACCCAGGCGCCCCTTACTTTTGTTATTTTTTAGATTTTATTTACTTATTTGAGACAGAGAATGAGCGGTGGGGAGGAGCAGAAGGAGAAGCAGGCTCCCCTCTGAACAGGAAGCCTGATGGGGGACTCGATCCTAGGACCCTGGGATCATGACCTGAGCCGAAGGCAAACACTTAACCCACTGAGCCACCCAGGCGCCCCTATATCTTGTTTTTAATGTTGAAGGCACTTGGAGCTGCTTTGGGGATTTTTTTCCTATTCTCTAGCTCAGTAGTTCTCAAAGCTGAACGTGTATTAGAATCACCTGCAAGGGTTTGTGAGCCTGAAACTGCATTTTCTCCTGACCACCCATTCAGAATTTCCACTTCACTCAGTCTGGGGTCCTCCGGAGAATTTGCATTTCCAGAGAGTTCCCAGAAGATACTGATTCTGTGAGCACTGCACTTTGAGAACCACTGCTCTACTAGAAACATTCTAAGGTAGCAAACATAGAGGATTCTTCTGGACAAAACAATACCCAGGAATTTTGTGGAGGGGCTCCTGGCTGGCTCAGTTGGTAGAGCGTGAGGCTTTTGATGTCTAGGTCAACAGTTTGAGCCCCACACTGGGTGCAGAGATTACTAAATAAAATAAAATAAAATAAAATAAAATAAAATAAAATAAAATAAAATAAAATAAAATAAAATAAAAAGAGAGGCTCCTGGGTGGCACAGAGGTTAAGCGTCTGCCTTCGGCTCAGGGCGTGATCCCGGCGTTATGGGATCGAGCCCCACATCAGGCTCTTCTGCTATGAGCCTGCTTCTTTCTCTTCCACTCCCCCTGCTTGTGTTCTCTCTATCTCTGTCGAATAAATAAATAAATAAAATCTTTAAAAAAAAAAGAATTTTGTAGAACATGACACATTTGTGTTTCTTTTCCTTGTCTCAACTGTCAAGATGATCCCTTGGGTTGGAAAGTTCTGAGCCTTATAGTTTGAGTGGCAAGTTAGCAAGTCCATCTCTTCCTAAAAGAGGAAAGAATTATTGCAGGAGAAACCTGCAAAGCCCCCTTGGGCCAGTAAGGACAGTTGTCCAGGAGTCTCCAGAAACAGCTGCCTGAGCCATAACGCTTCCAATTTCCACACCCTTCAGAAACGGCAGCCCCCAGCGCCAAACATGAAATTCGAGGAGTGCATTCAATCATGCCGAAGGGTTCCATCCCCTCCACCTTTCTGGCCAAGGATCTGTCAACACAAAATGAACAAACCTTTTAGAATCTCTCTCTCTCTCTCTTTTTTTAAGTAGGCTCTACACCCATCTTGGAACCCAACGTGGGGCCTGAACCCATGACCCCGAGATCAACACCTGAGCTGAGAGCGAGACTCGGTCGCTCAACCCACTGAGCCACCCACGGGCTCCTCTTTTAGAATCTCTAAGAGTAAGAGAGAGAGTTTTATTCGAGCCCAAGTTAGGACAGCTGCCCGGGAAACATGCTCAGAGAATCAACGGTTTTTACAGGGTTATATGCTTCTTTACATCTTGTCACAGCTCAAAAGATTATAAATTAACATACAGGCAGGAATCGCAAGTTTTAACGTCAAGGAACGCAGGGAGTAGGAGCCCTGATCGGTGTCTTAAGGACAAGATGGTTTTCCTTTAGGGGCGCCTGGGTGGCACAGTGGTTAAGCGTCCGCCTTCGGCTCAGGGCGTGATCCCGGCGTTATGGGATCGAGCCCCACATCAGGCTCCTCCGTTATGAGCCTGCTTCTTCCTCTCCCACTCCCCCTGCTTGTGTTCCCTCTCTCGCTGGCTGTCTCTATCTCTGTCGAATAAATAAATAAAATCTCAAAAAAAAAAAAAGATGGTTTTCCTTTAGGCAACTTGTTGACGAAGCAGGTGCACGATGTCTGCTTGATGAGCCATAAATCAGGCTTTTGCTTTTCAACAAAATTTATGTATCCTCATGCTGACTTAGAAAGAAATCGAAAGTGGCGAGGTGCCTGGGTGGCTCAGTCAGTTGAGCGTTTGCCTGCAGCTCAGGTCATGATCCCGGGGTGCCGGGATCGAGCCCCATATAGGTCTCCCTGCTCAGTGGGGAGTCTGCTTCTCCCTCACCCCACTCATGCTCTCTCTCTTTCAAATAAATAAATCTTAAAAATAAAAAAATCTAGGGGCACCTGGGTGGTGCAGTCGTTAAGCGTCTGCCTTCGGCTCAGGGCGTGATCCCGGCGTTCTCGGATCGAGCCCCACATCAGGCTCCTCCGCTGGGAGCCTGCTTCTTCCTCTCCCACTCCCCTGCTTGTGTTCCCTCTCTCGCTGGCTGTCTCTCTCTGTCAAATAAATAAATAAAATCTTTTAAAAAATTAAAAATTAAAAAAATTAAAAAAAATCTAGAGTGGCTTCCCTTATATCTCAAGCTTTTAGAGAGTTTTTTCTTCTCATTGGATCTTGACTAATGTGATCAGAAATCAGTCACTCACTAATCAATGGCCCATGAGGGTGAGGATTTTGGCTTTTTAAGATTGTACCCCAGTGCCTAACACAGTGTTTAGCGTGCAGTAAGTGCTCAACAAATATATATGTTGATTAATGAGTGAATGAATTCTTTAATAGGGCAAGGAGCATATTTATTCTTTTTTCAATCTATTTTATTTTTATTTTTTGGAGCATATTTATTCTAGGTCAGGCCCTGAGTTGGGCAATGGTTGGACACAGTAGAGAGTGAGACAGCCCCAGTCCTGCCCTGAAGGTACTCACAGTCCAGTGGGGAAGGCAGACCCATCCTCAGACAATGATAACCCTGAGGGGGCAAAGGAAGACCAAGGGGGCATCCGGGAGGACTTCCTGGAGGGGGCAACCAAGTTGAATGTTGAAGGACGAGGAAGAAATGAACCAAGTGGGGGGAGTGTTTCAGGTGGAAGTTCTGAGGGTTTAGTCCTCCCTCCTTCTTCCTATCTCCACAACAAACTGTGGCAAAGCTCCTCTGGGTTCCAGTATCCCCCCCTGACCTGAGGGGTCACTGTAAGGGATAGATCTGTCACCCCCACACTGGCTGCCAGCCCTGGGAGGGAAGGGCCATGGCTGTTGTGGTCACTGCTGGGTCCCCAGTGCCGCCTAGCACAGCAGCCAGGGCTTAGGAAATGTTTGCTGAATGAATATTCAAGTTTTATGTGTGTGTGGAAGTGTGTGAAAGAGTTCGAAGTGTCTTATATGAAGGGGGTCGAAGTTCAAAGCCTCAACCCTCAATTTCCTCCCCTGAGAAATAGCATAGCAGTGGTTAAAGCATCGGAGCACAACTGCTAGAATTCGTGTCTTTCGACTTCCTCATCTGTGCCTCGGTGTTCTCATCTGTGAAATGGTATCTTCTTGTAGGGTTTTTGAAGACTAAGTGAGATATTCATACGAAGTGCTTAGAACTGCCTGGAATGCAGTCAATGCTCATTGCATTTAGCTGCCCTCCCCCCCTCCTTTTTTTCAATCCCGTCTTCTTCTTTGCTGTTTTTCAGCCAGAATCCTCTCCTGTCCCCATCTTTTATCTCCAGCTATTTGGCTCTCCCATATTGCCCTTCCTTGTAACATTTAGTGCCTCGGAGCCTCCGTACATTCTGTTTCCCCTGCACCTGCCCCACCACGTCTGAAGGCGTCCACTTGAACTCCTACCCAGCTGCACCATTCAGGGGTCACGTCACCCCTCCCAATCTCCAGGTTTCAGAGGCCAGTTTCTTTCATATATATATATGTAATTTTTTGAAAGATTTTATTTATTTATTTGTCAGAGAGAGCGCGCGCGTGCACAAGCAGGGGGGAGAGACAGGCAGAGGGAGAAGCAGGCTCCCCAGCTGAGCAAGGAGCCCGATGCCAGACTCAATTCCAGGACCCTGGGATCATGACCTGAGCCGAAGGCAGACGCTTAACCGACCGCGCCACCCGGGCGTCCCAGAAGCCAGTTTCTACCAATCTCGGATCAAAGTCTCCTTTACTGTCCCCCACCTTTTGACCCTTCTCAACTCTCCCCAGGTTCTGGAGGGGTGGCCCGAGCTAGTGAAGCATCCTTTTCATTGGTTCTCTCGGTGCTCTGTCGCCCCCTTGTGCCCAGTCTTAGACCTGCATGGAAGAAGAACTTGTGATTCTCTCCATGTGCCGCCCAGAGTCACTCTGAGCCTTTCTCCTCCTGCTCTGGACCTTGGGAGACTGCCCCGTGTGGACTCCATCCATGCGGCTCCCTTGCCCTCCGCCTTCTGGTTGAGTTCTGCCAATTGGAGGCACAGACAAGGAAATGGGAATGTAGGAGGAGAGAGGCGGGAGTATTTATTTGGGGGGCCCCTCCTTGCATTGCTGCCCTTCGGGCCAGTGGTTGTGGTCCCTGCCTAGGGCCACAGGTTCTGTGGTCCCCTCTCCAAACTCCAGCTTCCTGCCCTAAGGGTGGTAATGGCTTGGCTCTCCCTGTGGCTGGTCCCTTGGTGCTGCCGTGGGCTCCTTCAGCCTGCCCACCCCTCTGAAACATCCCTTCGTAAGTGCTTCCACTTAAGCTCTGAATGGCTACCTATTTCCTACAAGGACTGGATCGGCATAAATCTGACTGGATCAGCATAAACCTAGGGTGAGCCCAGGAGAGAAGGGGATCCTCACCTCCCAGTGGCCCTCAGAATTTCTTTTTAGGAGAAGCTTGGAATGACTAAGTTTCTTTTTTTTTTTTTTTTAAGATTTTATTTATTTATTTGACAGAGATAGAGACAGCCAGCGAGAGAGGGAACACAAGCAGGGGGAGTGGGAGAGGAAGAAGCAGGCTCCTAGCAGAGAAGCCTGATGTGGGGCTCGATCCCATAACGCCGGGATCACGCCCTGAGCCGAAGGCAGGCGCTTACCCGCTGTGCCACCCAGGCGCCCCAAGGAATGACCAAGGTTCTGACAGGAGGGCTCTGTGGGACTTGTCTTGAAACTGATTGGATGTGTATGGGGTTATTTGTGGGGAGGGGCTACAGCCTCAGTGATAAGTGTCTTGGTGCTTCCCCTGACTGTCTCCTTGAGGGAGGATGAAATGAAGACGCCTTTAGTCCCGTGGACATTGCAGGTCGCTTGGGTGCTTAGTTAACTCTCTCACTTTCTGTGTCCCTCAGAGCCCTGAGAAGAAGTAGGTAATATGGCTCAGAGAGGTGAAGTCACTTTTCCAAGGGCACACAGCAAATGATTTTAAGAATAGCTACCTTAGGGACGCCTGGGTGGCTCAGTTGGTTAAGCGTCTGCCTTCGGCTCAGGTCATGATCCCGGAGTCTTGGGATGGAGTCTTGGGATGGAGTCAGGTGTCGGGCTCCCTGCTCAGTGGGGAGTCTGTTTCTCTGCCCCTCCCCTGATTCATGCACTCTCTCTCTCAAATAAACAACTGAAATCTTAAAAAAAATAATAGCTACCTTAAAAAAAAAACCAACCCAAGTGTATCACTTCATTTATATGAAGTTCTAGAACAGGTAACACTAACGTCTGGTGTAAAAAGAAAGAATCGCAGCTGGGGGTGAAGTAGACTGAGTATTGCCTGGGAAGAAGTGAAGGACAATGTTCTTAGGTGCTAGAAGTGTTCTGTCTTGATTTGAGCTCTTAGTCACACGAGTGTGTCTGTTTGTCACAATTCATTGTATTGTTCGCTTCAGATCTGGGCATTTTTATTTCTATTAAAAATAAAGAATGATGGGCGCCTGGGTGGCTCAGTCGGTTAAGTATCTGACTTCAGCTCAGGTGATGATCTCAGGGTCCTGAGATAGAGCCCTGGTCCGGCTCCCAGCTCAGGGTGTCTGTTTGTCCCTCTTCCCCTGACCCTCCCCTGGCACATGCGCTGTCTCTCAAATAAATGAATGAGATCTTAAAAAAAAAATGAATGAAAGAAAAGAATTTGCGAACAGAGGTTCCTGGGTGGCTCAGTCGGTTAAGAATCCCTCTCTTGGGGCGCCTGGGTGGCACAGCGGTTAAGCGTCTGCCTTCGGCTCAGGGCGTGATCCCGGCGTTATGGGATCGAGCCCCACATCAGGCTCCTCTGCTGGGAGCCTGCTTCTTCCTCTCCTGCTCCCCCTGCTTGTGTTCCCTCTCTCACTGGCTGTCTCTGTCAAATAAATAAATAAAATCTTAAAAAAAAAAAAAAAGAATCCCTCTCTTGATTTCGGCTCAGGTCATGATCTCGGGGTGGTGAGATCGAGCCCCCTGTTGGGCTTCATGTTCAGTGTGGAGTCTACTTGAGATTCTCTCGCTCCCTCTGCACCCCCCTCCTTGGCTCGCATGCTCTCTGCCTTCCTCCAAAAAGAATTTGTGAACCCAATAGCTGTCATTTCTGAGTGTTATGTGATGCCAGGTCTGTCCGAAATGCTTTGACCAAGAATGAATTCTCGCGACCAATTCATGAAGGACGTGATGTTCATAATAAGAATCAGCAAATACTGTTTTACCCTTTATGTATTCACTCCCTGAAAACATATGTCTTTCATACCTATCATGTGCCTAACCGACTTCCAGGCAACAGACACACAACAGTAAACAAACCAGATGCAGAAATGACTCCTCCCCCCTCTGGTGGGGGGACAGATAATTTTAAAAGTTCTGTGGGGAAAAGTAAATAAAACAGGGAGGAGTGGAAGCACTGGGCGGGAGGCATGTTTTACAGACTCGATAGTACTGACACTATGAGATGACATCCCCATGACAAAGAGACTGTGAGTGACCACTTTGACGGAAGAGGAAACTGAGGCACAGAGAGGCCATCAGTCAAAGATCTGGCTGGCCAAGAGGCAGGACTCCTTACAGATGTGGCCCTGACCCCAGGAGTGGAGACTTAGACTCATGTGTTCTCTCCCTTGGGAAGGGAGGCATGCAATGACCAGAAAGAGGGGAGGAAATGGCTCAGCTCTAGGAGGGTCAAAGGCTGACGGCTTGGTCAAGCAGGAGGTGTGGGGTTGGACGGATGGGAAGCAAAGGGGTTACTGAGATGGGGGCCTCCAGGATGGGGACTCGGAGGAGTTGGGGGGTGCCGCGGCAGCAGGTGAGGTTTCCCGGGGCTGGATGCCTGGAGTGGGGTGAAAGCCTAAAGGGGTTAAGGGGCGGCGACAGGGGAGGGGTTAACGGGGGCGGGGCTGGCGGGGGCGGGGCTGGCGGGGGCGGGGCTTCGGCCGGCGGCTCCGGCCCGGGGCCGGCAGGAGTCGCCGCCGGGTCCCTGCGCCGCGGTCGAGCCCAGACGTCGCCGCAGCCGAGAGAGGCGCCGCTCGCCCCGTCCAGCCGCCGTGCGCAGGTAGGCGCCTCTCCTTCCCGTGTCGGCGCCGGGCGTCCGTCCGCCGCGGGGCCCCTCCTCGGCGCGCCCCTCGGGGGCTCTGCGCCCCTGCATCGGCTGCCTCTGTCTCCCGCGCCGGCCAGTCCCCGCCCCTCTCCGGTGCAGGCGCTCCCGTCGTCTCCGCGCGGACCGTGCCTCTGGGTCTGTCTCCCTCGCTCCGCCCGTCTCGGATGGGTCTCTGTCTGCGGTCCTCTCTCCCTCTGGGTGGGCCTCTCCTGCATCTCTGGATGTCTCTGTGTCTATTTCTTTCTGCTTCTCCGCCTGTCTCTGGCTCTGTCTCTCCGTCTCTGTATCCCTTCTCCCTGTCTCCCTTTGCCTCTATCCCTCAGTCTCTCGAACTCTCAGTCCCTGTGGATCTCTCTGCCTCCAACTCCGTGGTTCTGGGCATCTCTTTGCCCTTTCTCTTCCTCTCTGTCTCTTTTCTGTATTTCTGTCTTTCTCTGTGTATCTTGAGACCCTTTTCGGGCACCTTGACCCCGTCGTCATCTCATTCCAAATTCTGGTGCACCCCAGAGCTTTCCCCTGGGCTGAGGAGCTGCTCGGGAGTTGGTGGGGGGAGTAAGGTTGCTACTTGGGGCAGGTGGACTCTGAGGGACGCTGTGACCCCAGCATCCCCTTTAGAGAGTCACCCCACTGCTCCTGAGGTCGCACCCACCCCACCCTCCGATTTCAGGAATTCCTGGCTGGGGGGTGGATTTCCTCCCCCACTTCCTCCCTTCCAGGATTTGGCTAGGTCACCATTAACTCCTTCCTGCCTCCACTTCACTCCCCCCACCCCCTGCTTGAACTGGACATCCCACCACCTCCAACAAGGCTGAAGGACAGCTCTGGAATTTCTGTGAGCCATTGTTGGTGGTGGGATGTGTGTTGTGTACTCAGGCAGGATGTGCGCTGGGGGGTTTACTTGCTGGCACAGATGGAGATGATAGGTGCCCCCACGCCAGGGCCCCGCCACCAGCCCCCCTCCTCCTGAACCCACCAAGAGGGTACCTCCCAAGCTCTGTCTCTGCGGAGGACCTCAACTTCAGGTTTGGGGTGAGGATGGGGAGGTTTCCCTTTCGGAGGGGATCCCAATAGGAGGAAATGAGAGAGATGATGGGCGGCTTTTGAGCTCTGGGAATCATAGTCAAGAACCCTTGAGTGTGAAGTCTTTGAATGGAAGGATTCGGGATGTGAGAATGATCAGAAGGAGGACTGGGGCCGCACAACCTTCAAATCAAAAGTCCTCAGAATATATGAATCCTTCAACCAAAAAGATTAGTGTCGGAATCTTGGCAGCTTTCAGTGTTCAAAGCAGAGAGAGCTCAGCTCAAAGGGCTTATGGAACCATCTAGGTCAAGCACCCATTTTACAGATGGGAAAACTGAGGCGCAAGAGCCAAAGCCCCCACAATGAGTCCGTGCCAGGCTGGGGGCTGGGACTCCAGTTCATCTGAAGCCCAAATCCAGAGAGCTGGCTTCTTTCGCTGCCACAAAGTTGGATTAATTTGGGAAAAGAGGTCTTCACAGTGAGGAGGGAAGAATGCCAGAGTGAGTATGAATAGCTGGAATCCAGAGGGGAGCTTTTGAGAAGCAGAGAAGAGAAAATATTTCCCAAACCATGCTGCTGGGGAGGGGAGAGGGGACAAGAGTTGGTTTGGGTGGAAGGGGTGGAGTTTCAGAGAAGGAGGGAACAGGGGAAGGGAAATGGGGGGGGGCAGGGATTAACTCCCGCCTGCTTCTGTCTCCTGACCCTCCCCATGAAGCCCACTGCTCCCTCGGGACAGGGCCTATAATTTGGTTTGTGTCTAGACAAATAATAACTCAGCTGGTGTGAGCGAGCTGGAGGGATGAGGGAAGGCCGGCAGGGCTCGAGGGTTGGAGACAGCCTGGGCCCCTGGTAGCCCCCCCAGACAGGGAGAATTTAGGAGCTAGGTGGAGGTGACAACTCACTCCCCCTAACCTCCGGTGAATCCCCCATATTTTAGAATTCTGTACCACCTTAGACCTTCAGGTTGCTGGGCGGCTAACAAGCAGAATAGATAAGGGAGAGAAAGGAAGTGGGGTTCACGGTATATAGAGTATGTTCCCATTTCTATTAAGAAAAAAAAGGGAAATACGTATTCGTGTTTGCTGGGCCAAGATAATAATCACTGAGAGTTTAATAATAGATGATGAAAGTCGTAGAATGTTTAAAAAAAATCATAGAGCGTTCTAACAATAGAACTTTAGAATCTTGGAATGTGAGACTCCTGGAATATTAGAAACTTAAAGGGTAAGGACATGGAAAGCCGCTAGGATAATAATAATAGAATGGAAGAAAGGTAAAGCTCTAGAACATTACAATAATAGAAGGGTAAACCATGAGCTAGACTAACAATAGATCCCGAGGATTTTTTGAGCGCTGGAATGGACGGTGTCAGAGGGGTAGAGTAGGAGGACCCCGGTGTCCCTTCTGGGTGGTGTGGGAATCGGGGGAGATGGGGACCCCTTTGGTAGAAATGGGGAAACTGAGGCCCAGAGAGGTGGTCACGGTGGCCTGACTGCCCCCTGGTTTCCTCCGGCCGCCAGGGCACCAGGTGGGGAGCGAGGCGCGGTGATCACATTTCGTCCCCTAATGAGCAGACCGGAGCTGGCCGGTCCCCCGGGGCTGCCAAGGGGGTGGCGGTAAGCAGGAGCCAGCAGAGGAGGGAAGGGGGGCAGAGAGGCAGTCTGGTGGCTTCTAGGACAAGGCTGGTGAGTGAACCCTGAAGGTGGCCAGGGATGTGGAGGGCTCTTCCTCTGGTCCTCTCAACCCTCCAGAGTCCTTTAGCCTTGCCGGATTTAGGGGTGGCTGCTGGGGCCCAGAGACTTATCTAGCTTGAGCAGCCGAGGCATAAAGCGGGGGGCCGGGGTCTGACCAGTCCTTCCGGTCCCCTCACTATCACTCCACACTTGGGCTTATCTCTCTGCCCTTCCCTGGGAGGGGCTAGCAGGGACCAAAGAGGGAGCCCTGGGGGATAGGAGGAACTTCTTGTTAAAGATTTGGGGGTTGAATCCCGAATAAAACTCACGCTGAAGAGGAGCTTGACCCCCAGGAGGCTGGGCAAGGGAGTCAGGTGTTGGAGAGGCACAGAGACACTGGGGTCACTTGCTTTTTGGTGGTGAAAAAGTCCTTCCTTGTATCTTTTAGATGATTCTCAAAGGGGGCTGACGACCCCAGAGAGACTTGAGAAACATTACAGGAGCACAGGGAGTGAGGAGAGAAAACATTCAGGGAAAGGGGAAGCTCTTGGGTTAAGAGCCACGAGATCTGCCTGGTCCTGACACATCACGTGACTCAGACAAGGGTCTTGCTGGTCTGGGCCTCAGTTTCCCCACATGCAGGAAGGGGTCAGTGCGGCACTGTGGAATTCTTAAGAGTCTCGGTTCTGTGCTCTTGAAGGTTTGTTGGTGGGCAGATCTCAGGTGGGGAGAAGAGAGGGCTGAGTGCCCCTCCCCCATACCCCAAGCCCCAGGAAGCAGGTGGGTTGAGGAGGGATGGGAGGAGGGTGAGGTGAGCGCCCAACTGGTTCCCCCTCAAGGAAATTAGCCATGAGAAGTGTATTTCCTCTGGCTTCCGGAAATAAGTCTCATGCAGGCTGTACCCGCTCCAGCCTCCGCTGAATCTGGGGGGTCTGGACAGCGTGGGGCAAAGGGAACTCCCAGCTGTGGTTCCTTTCTGGTCTCAGCTCTCCTGTGCCCATAGGATAATAATAATTGTTCAAATGCTGCACATTTTGTAGATGATATGATGACTTACCAAGGATTTTCTTGTCTGTGATGTGACGAGTATAAAAGTTCTGCCCCTCCCCCTTTTTACAGAAGGGGAAACTGAGACTCTCGAAAAAGAATGAATTTCGTCGATGTTACAAGAAGAGGGAGAGACAGAAGGTGAGAGAGGAGACCTGGGGTCAGAGAGAAGGGGAGATTTGAGGGCAGAGAGAGGAGGGTTTTTTTGAGTGAATTGGTCTGGGTGGGGAATATTGGAAGGGAGGGGCTGGATTGCACTATTCCAGCCCGGGGAGCAAGCGCTGTCTCCACCCTTTGTCCACAGGATCCAGGAACCTCCCTTGGGGAGTCTGGGGTGGGGGCAGCCACTGGGCTGCTAAGGACCCCACAGGGGGTAGGGCTTACTAAGCGGGACTCAGCCCTGACCTTTCAAAGTCAATTATGTAGCGGATAGATCCTGCCCTTTTCATTTTTCCCCCCCTTCCAACCTCTTTCCCTGGGACCCTACAGGGACTTCTTTGAACTTGTAGCTGCCTCAGGGGGAAAGGGAGCCTGCATTGCAGGACGGGCTGACCAATGCCTGTTCCTTCAACCCACAGTCCACCACTATATGCTGGGCTTCCCCTGGGTGCTGGGATACAGCAGTCAACACAAGGTTACTGCCCTCCTGGAATGTCCATTTCAGACAGACAGACAGACAGATGGGAACAAGATACAAGTGATGTGAGGAGAGAGCCCTGGGGGTGGGTGAGTGTGACTCTGGGGGGGGGGGAGCTCCCTATGGAAGTGAAGGAGGTGAGGGAGCTGAGTCCTAAGATCTGAGAAAGAGCAAAGGTTTTGAGGCTGAAAAGAAGGTCATGTGCCTTGAGCCTACTGAGGTGGGGGGGGGGGTGGGGGAGAAAGGCAGGCAGTGCCTTGTCACCTGGGGCAAGGAGTTTGGATTTTCTGGAAAGGCACTGGGGGGGTAATGAGAGCTGATTTTCATGTAAAAAGAACTTTGTGACTGTGGGAAGTTGAGGGAAGTTAGAGGAAGCCAGAATGGCCGCCAGGAAAAGCAGTGAGGAGCTACTTCAATGGTCCGAGCAATCAGCGATGGTGGTGCAAGGCAGACAGTGGCAGGGGATTCTGAGACATGCATGGATTCAGGGTTTGTTGGAGAGGTAGAGCCAAGAGGACTTTCCCACGGAAAGATGCTTTGGCATCTGGGAGTTTCCCAAGAACCCGATGTGTGATGTCGGGCTCATCCCTTCCCCTCCCTGGACCTCGGTTTCCTAATAAATCCAGTTGACTCAACAAGTGGTTTTCTAAGTGTATCCTGGGGGATTCTTCAGAAGTGGTCCCCCTCCTCCCACCTGATTTCATTGAGAACACAGGGCAGCTTCTTTTTTCCACTGTCTTAGATGGCTTTCCTGTTTAAGATCTTGTTTAGAAAGATAATAATAATAATAATAATAATAATAATAATAATAATAATAATAATAATGCTTTCAGAGCTTAAAAAACTAACCCCACACAAAGCCCTGGATAGAGTAGCTTCCGAACGTGCCTCTGGTTCAGGACTTCGCTCCCCTACCCTCTGGGGCTGACAGTGGTTGGGGGCCTGGTCCATGACTGTCCTTTGCCCTGTGTTTACAGGTCTTCCCAAGGGGGTGACAGGCCCAAGGTTCTCACTCAGGGAAGTTGGGGGGTGCAGAGGCAATGAGGGAAGAGGTCCCTGAGGGAGGGACGCCAGCCCTGCTGCCCCGGCTCCCCTTGCTGCCCGAATGTGATCACATCAAGCAGCCCATCCTCTCTCCCTTCCCTCCAGCCCAGAGCAGCTATGGTTCCCAGCCCCCACTGCCCAGCCCAGGGCCCCTTTCTGTCCGGTTATTCTTGGGTGGAAACATGCCCAGGCTGGAGAAAAAGGGTGAGAGCCCAGATTGTCCCTCTGTCATCATCAGGACCTTGGACAGGTCTCTGAACGGTTCTGTGCCTCAGTTTGTCAACTAGGAAGGATAACAGTAGGGTTCTTGAGAATGTAATGTATTAATACCCATAAAAGCGCTTAGAACAGGGTCTGCGATGTAGTAGGACTCAATAAACTTTAGCTGTTATTATCTGTCTTTATCATTGTCAAGAATGGGGTGTCCTGGGTCAGTAGTCCCCATTCCATCCGGGCCTTGCTGTGAATCCTCGACTGGAGCGGGCAGTCTTTCTGGGCTTCATCTGCATCTGGGAAATGACGGGGTTAGCATTTCCTGAAGCACGACACAATACTTGTGCACTTTACACGGTATCTGGAAGGAAGTTCTACAACCTGAGTGGGGTCTTTCACATCTATCAGGGAAAACAGATCCGGACCCCACAGGGATCTGTTGCTTAGAATGAGGCTCAAATTAGGTATCGCCAGGGTGTCCCCTGTCTGCAGCCCTCAGGTTGTGGTGACGGGTGCGGGGAGAAGGGGGTG